>NC_053026.1:637440955-637570249 GCF_003073215.2 Triticum urartu
TTTGTCTATGTATTCACACATGTATTATGTTTCCGGTTAATACAATTCTAGCATGAATAATAAACATTTATCATGATATAAGGAAATAAATAATAACTTTATTATTGCCTCTAGGGCATATTTCCTTCAGTCTCCCACTTGCACTAGAGTCAATAATCTAGTTCACATCGCCATGTGATTTAATACCAATAGTTCACATCACCATGTGATTAACACCCATAGTTCACATCGACATGTGACCAACACCCAAAGGGTTTACTAGAGTCAATAATCTAGTTCACATCGCTATGTGATTAACACCCAAAGAGTACTGAGGTGTGATCATGTTTTGCTTGTGAGAGAAGTTTAGTCAACGGGTCTGCCACATTCAGATCTGTAAGTATTTTGCAAATTTCTATGTTAACAATGCTCTGCACAGAGCTACTCTAGCTAATTGCTCCCACTTTCAATATGTATCCAGATTGAGATTTAGAGTCATCTGGATCAGTGTCAAAATTTGCATCAACATAACCCTTTACGACGAACCTTTTGTCACTTCCATAATCAAGAAACATATCCTTATTCCACTAAGGATAATTTTGACCAATGTCTAGTGATCTACTCCTAGATCACTATTGTACTCCTTTGCCAAACTCAGGGCAGGGTATACAATAGGTCTGGTACACAGCATGGCATACTTTATAGAACCTATGGCTGAGGCATAGGGAATGACTTTCATTCTCTCTCTATCTTCTGCCGTGGTCGGGTTTTGAGTCTTACTCAACTTCACACCTTGTAACACAGGCAAGAACTCCTTCTTTGACTGTTCCATTTTGAACTACTTCAAAATCTTGTCAAGGTATGTACTCATTGAAAAAACTCCTCAAGCGTCTTGATCTATCTCTATAGATCTTGATGCTCCATATGTAAGCAGCTTCACCGAGGTCTTTCATTGAAAAACTCTTATTCAAGTATCCCTTTATGCTATCCAGAAATTCTATATCATTTCCAATCAATAATATGTAATATTAGAAATGCTACAGAGCTCCAACTCACTTTCTTGTAAATACAGGCTTCTCCAAAAGTCTGTACAAAACCAAATGCTTTGGTCACACTATCAAAGCGTTTATTCCAACTCCGAGAGGCTTGCACCAGTCCATAAATGGATCGCTGGAGCTTGCACACTTTGTTAGCTCCCTTTGGATCGACAAAACCTTCTGGCTGCATCATATACAACTCTTCTTCTAGAAATCCATTCAGGAATGCAGTTTTAACATCCATTTGCCAAATTTCATAATCATAAAATGCGGCAATTGCTAACATGATTCGGACAGACTTAAGCATCGCTACGGGTGAGAAGGTCTCATCGTAGTCAATCCCTTGAACTTTTTGAAAACCTTTTGCAACAAGTCGAGCTTTGTATACAGTAACATTACCGTCAGCGTCAGTCTTCTTCTTGAAGATCCATCTATTCTCAATTGCTTGCCGATCAATTGGCAAGTCAACCAAAGTCCACACTTTTTTCTCATACATGGATCCCATCTCAGATTTCATGGCTTCTAGCCATTTTGCGGAATCTGGGCTCACCATCACTTCTTCATAGTTCGTAGGTTCATCATGATCTAGTAGCATGACTTCCAGAACAGGATTACCGTACCACTCTGGTGCGGATCTTACTTTGGTTGATCTACGAGGTTCGGTAGTAACTTGATCTGAAGTTTCATGATCATTATCATTAGCTTCCTCACTAATTGGTGTAGGTGTCACAGAAACTGGTTTCTGTGATGTACTACTTTCCAATAAGGGAGAAGGCACAGTTACCTCATCAAGTTCTACTTTTCTGCCACTCACTTCTTTCGAGAGAAACTCCTTCTCTAGAAAGGATCCATTCTCAGCAATGAATATCTTTCCTTCGGATCTATGATAGAAGGTGTACCCAACATTTTCTTTTGGGTATCCTATGAAGACGCACTTCTCCGATTTGGGTTTGAGCTTATCAGGTTGAAACTTTTTCACATAAGAATTGCAACCTCAAACTTTAAGAAACGACAGCTTAGGTTTCTTGCCAAACCATAGTTCATACGGTGTCGTCTCAACGGATTTAGATGGTGCCCTATTTAACGTGAATGTAGCTGTCTCTAATGCATAACCTCAAAACTATAGTGGTTAATCGGTAAGAAACATCATAGATGGCACTATATCCAATAATAGTACGGTTATGACGTTCGGACACACCATTATGCTGTGGTGTTCCAGGTGGCACGATTTTGTGAAACTATTCCACATTGTTTTAATTGAAGACCAAACTCGTAACTCAAATATTTGTCTCTGCGATCAAATCGTAGAAACTTTATTTTCTTGTCACGATGATTTTCCACTTCACTCTGAAGTTTTTGAACTTTTCAAATGTTTCAGACTTATGTTTCATCAAGTAGATATACCCATATCTGCTCAAATCATCTGTGAAGGTCAGAAAATAACAATACCTGTCGCGAGCCTCAACATTCATCGGACTGCATACATCAGTATGTATTATTTCCAATAAGTCAGTTGCTTGCTCCATTGTTCCGGAGAACGGAGTCTTAGTCATCTTACCCATGAGGCACGGTTCGCAAGCATCAACTCATTCATAATCAAGTGATTCCAAAAGCCCATCAACATGGATTTTCTTCATGCGCTTTACACCAATATGACCTAAACGGCAGTGCCACAAATAAGTTGCACTATCATTATTAACTTTGCATCTTTTGGCTTCAATATTATGAGAATGTGTATCACCACAATCCAGATCCAACAAACCATTTTCATTGGCTGTATGACCATAGAAGGTTTTATTCATGTAAACAGAACAACAATTTATTCTCTTACTTAAATGAATAACCGTATTGCAATAAACATGATCAAATCATATTCATGCTCAACGGAAACACCAAATAACACTTATTTAGGTTCAACACTAATCCCGAAAGTATAGGGAGTGTGCGATGATGATCATATCAATCTTGGAACCACTTCCAACACACATCGCCACTTCACCCTTAACTAGTCTCTGTTCATTCTGCAACTCCCGTTTCGAGTTACTACTCTTGGCAAATGAACCAGTATCAAACACCGAGGGGTTGCTACGAACACTAGTAAAATACACATCAATAATCTGTATATCAAATATACCTTTGTTCACTTTACCATCCTTCTTATCCGCCAAATACTTGGGGCAGTTCCGCTTCCAGTGACCAGTCCCTTTGCAGTAGAAGCACTTAGTCTCAGGCTTAGGACCAGACTTGGGCTTCTTCACTTGAGCAGCAACTTGCTTGCCATTCTTCTTGAAGTTCCCTTTCTTTCCCTTTGCCCTTTTCTTGACACTAGTGGTCTTGTTAATCATCAACACTTGATGCTCTTTATTGATTTCTACCTTCATCGATTTCATCATCATGAAAAGCTCGGGAATTGTTTTCATCATCCCTTGCATACTATAGTTCATCACGAAGTTCTACTAACTTGGTGATGGTGACTAGAGAATTCTGCCAATCACTATTTTCTCTGGAAGATTAACTCCCACTTGATTCAAGCGATTGTAGTACCCAGACAATCTAAACACATGCTCACTGCTTGAGCTATTCTCCTCCATCTTTTAGCTATAGAACTTGTTGGAGACTTCATATCTCTCAACTTGGGTATTTGCTTGAAATATTAACTTCAACTCCTGGAACATCCATATGATCCATGACGTTCAAAACGTCTTTGAAGTCCCGATTCTAAGCTGTTAAGCATGGTGCACTAAACTATCAATTAGTTATCATATTGAGCTAGCCAAACGTTCATGACGTCTGCATCTACTCCTGCAATAGGTCTGTCACCTAGCGGTGCAATAAGGACATAATTCTTCTGTGCAGAAATGAGGATAAACCTCAGATCACAGATCCAATCTGCATCATTGCTACTAACACCTTTCAACTTAGTTTTATCTAGGAACATATCAAAAATAAAACAAAGGAGCTAAACGCGAGCTATTGATCTACAACATAGATATGCTAATACTACCAGGACTAAGTTCATGATAAATTTAAGTTCAATTAATCATATTACTTAAGAACTCCCACTTAGGAAGACATCCCTGTAGGATCGAAAGTATGTCTAGAGGGGGGTGATTAGACTACTTGACCAAATAAAAACGTAACCTTTTCCCAATTTTAGTTCTTGGCAGATTTTAGCTATTTTAGGACAAGTCAAGCAATCATCACATAATTCAAGCAAGCATGCAAAGAGTATATTGGCAGCGGAAAGTAAAGCATGCAACTTGCAAGAATATAAAGGGAAGGGTTTGGAGAATTGAAACACTATTGGAGACACAGATGTTTTTCCCGTGGTTCGGATAGGTGGTGCTATCCTACATCCACGTTGATGGAGACTTCAACCCACGAAGGGTAACGGTTGCGCGAGTCCACACAGGTCTCCACCCAAGGGCAACGGTTGCGCGAGTCCACAGAGGGCTCCACCCACGAAGGGTCCACGAAGAAGCAACCACCCACAAAGGGTCCACGAAGAAGCAACCTTGTCTATCCCACCATGGCCAACGCCCACGAAGGACTTGCCTCACTAGCGGTAGATCTTCACGAAGTAGCCGATCTCCTTGCCCTTACAAACAACTTAGTTCAACTCCACAATCTTGTCGGAGGCTCCCAAGTGACACCTAGCCAATCTAGGAGACACCACTCTCCAAGAAGTAACAAATGGTGTGTAGGTAATGAACTCCTTGCTCTTGTGCTTCAAATGATAGTCTCCCCAACACTCAACTCTCTCTCATAGGATTTGGATTTGGTGGAAAGAAGATTTGAGTGGAAAGCAACTTGGGAAGGCTAGAGATCAAGATTCATATGGTAGGAATGGAATGTCTTGGTCTCAACACATGAGTAGGTGGTTTTCTCTCAGAACATATGAGTAGGAATGGTGTGTGTGTTCTGATGGCTCTCTCATCGAATGAGAAGGAGGTGGAGGGGTATATATAGCCTCCACACAAAATCCAACCGTTACACAGTTTTCCAATCTCGGTGGGACCGAATAAATAAACTCGGTCTGACCGAAGTAGTAAACCTAGTGACCGTTAGGAATTTCGGTGGGACTGACATGCAACTCGGTAGGACCGATTCGGTTAGGGTTTGGGCATAACCTAATCTCGGTGAGACCGATTACACAAACTCGGTGAGACCGAATTTGGTAATTAGCTAACTAGAGAGTTGGTCAGGCAAACTCGGTGGGACCGATTTGCTCTTTCGGTGAGACCGAGTGGAACTCGGTGAGACCGAAAAGTTACAAAGGGGAAACACTGAGTTTACATTGCAATCTCGGTGGGACCGATTCGCTCTTTCGGTGGGATCGAAAAGTTACGAAAGGGAAACAAAGAGTTTGCAACCCCATCTCGGTGGGACCGAGATCCTTATCGGTAGGACTGAATTGCTAGGGTTTGGCAGTGGCTAATGACAATTGAAACTCGGTGGCGCCGGATAGGAAAAATCGGTAGGACCGAGTTTGGCTTAGAGTTTAGGTCATATGTGGATATGGGAAAGTAGTTGAGGGTTTTGGAGCATATCATTAAGCACATGAAGCAAGAGGCTCATTAAGCAACACCTCATCCCTCCTTAATAGTATTGGCTTTTCCTAAAGACTCAATGTGATCTTGGATCACTAAAATATGAAATGAAGAGTCTTGAGCTTTTGAGCTTGAGCCAATCCTTTGTCCTTAGAATTTTGAGGGTTCCACTTTCACATCCATGCCATGCCAATCATTGAGCTTTCCTGAAATAATCATCTTGGAATAGCATTAGCTCAATGAGCTATATGTTGTTATGAATTACCAAAACCACCTAGGGATAGTTGCACTTTCAATCTCCCCCTTTTTGGTAATTGATGACAACATATAGATCAAAGCTTCGACAAATGATAATAAGCATGAAGTATATCGTCGCTTTGAGAAGTATGTGATAAGTAAGAGCTCCCCCTAAATTTGTGCATATTTAAAATTTGCTTTGGACTGCAAATGCACAAAGAGTTAGAGTCATGGGTTATTCTTCCATGTCACATACATCTTGGTGGAGTGCTCAAAATGATAAGAATGAAATTCATGCACTCATCACCAAGAATAGTGAATGATCACAAACGATAGATAGCATGATAATATTTGAGCAAGCATTAAGCAAACATTAAGTGTAGCTTATGATCAACCACATGATCATCGATGTCTCACAAATAATGACATAGTATCAAGCACTCAAAAGCAGAAAAAGGTTCGAAAGACCACCAAATAAAGCAAGAGAGAAAAGCAACACTCTCTCTCTCTCGAAGCCTATGATCTATACATCTTCTCCCCCTTTGGCAACAAGTTACCAAAAAGTTCCTAGAAAATGCATAGTGCTAAGTCGTCGCTCAGGCTTGATCTTCAGGTGGTGGTGGAGTCCGAATCACTCCAAGGACGAAGGCTTCTGTAGATGTTGAAGTAGTCGCTGGAGTTGGAGCTGAGGTAGACGCTGGAGCTGAGGCTGTGGCTGGTGCAGACATTGTAGCTCTGGTGTCAGCAACTGGCAGTGCAGACGACCTCGGACCTCGTGGCACCCTCGCAAACGCATGAGTCGTGGTCCTGCCTCTCCTCTCATTCATGTCCTCCTGGAGCTGCTCCACTGCAGACTGAACTTCTGTTACCTTGATGTCCAAGTCATAGAACCTCTGTTCCATGATCCTCTCTAAACTCTCCTGGTTCTGAGTCAGGGTGGCTAAACTCTGCTCAATCCGAAGGGTGGACGCAATCAAGTAACCAAGCTGCTCTTGTTTGGTCTTCAAGAAGTATTCAGATGCCTCTGCTTGAGTAGGCATCCTAGCAGCTTTCTCCTTCCTCGCCTTCTCCTTCTTTGCATAAGCTTGTGCAGACGATGGCTCATTCTCTGTCATCACAACTTCATTGTTCTCAAAATCTAGACGGATGGGCAGGTGTTCCTTATCCAACAAATATATGCCCGTGCCCATCTTGGAGTTGATGAGCTCCTGAATCTGAGGGGCATATCCACAGCTCCTCTTTTGATCTGCCGCTGTCCTCTTAATGGTTTCCACAATGAGACTCATGACCTTGAATTTCTGAGGCACGTCAAAGACATGAAGCAGGTTGATCGCGTGACCTCTGATCATCTTGTGATCTCCAGACTTAGGCAACAGAGTGTGCCTTAGTATCCAATTGATAGTAGGCAATCCTGAGAGCAGATAGTGCACTGAGCCAAACTTGAATGTGTCAAGAGCTTCATTGGGAATTTCCTTGTACATGTTGGACATGGAGTTATGGTCCATTTTCTTCTTGGCATAGATGTCCAAGTCCTCATCTTGCTCTTCTGGGGCATTGATGATCTGTGCCCACTCAGCCACTGTAGATTGGTACCTTGTACCCTCAGACATCCAAGTAATCCTTCCATCCGGATAAAAATGAGCTGTGGAGTAGAACTGCATGATGAGTTCCTCGTTCCACTTTGTGAGCTTCTGCCCAACAAAGTCCTCTACTCCACACGCTCTGAAGCTGTCCTGAACTCCTGGGTAGTGCTCTTCATTATCCTTGATGTATGTCCAGTCGACCCATCTCATGTCACAAACGATTGGCTTCTTGTCAAGCAAAACAATCTCATAAAAATCTTGTTGCTCCTTTGTGTGAAATCTGTAGTCCACGGCAGTCCTTCTCCTAGAAGCATATGGATCTGCTTCTCTCCATTTCCTGATCCCTGAGTCTCTCCTGAGCTTCATGTCCTCAGCCACAGGATGAGCATCGTTGTGGTCTGGGATCTTGGGCTTGAGCTTCCGAAGGACACTCTCTTCCTCTTCTTCAATAGCTTCAGGCACTGGGGCCTTGTTCTTTTCTGCAGCAGGTATACTCCTTGTGTTTCTCTTTGGAGCTGTCTTAGGCTTAGATGCAGCCTTAGGAGCTTCCTTGGGCTTGGATGCAGCTCCCCCTGACCTTATGGCATCTCCCATAAGTTTGGCTGCCTTGGGTGCTGGTGCAGCAACCTCTTCTTCCTCCTCCTCTTCTACCATGATGGAGGCTCTCCCAAGCACTTTGGCTACAGTCTTCTTTACTCTATCTTTCCTCTTCTTGCCCTCAGCTGCAACAGGCTCAATGGGAGCAGACTTCTCAGTTGATGCTCTAGCTTTTGACATGGGCTGTCTACCTGCTGGCCTCTTGATTTTCAGGCCTGGCTTTGAGCCTTGAGCTGGCTCAACCCTCTTGGAAGTGGCCTCTTCCTCTGCCACATAGTCTTCATCCTCAGAATCAGACGTTCTCTTCTTCCTTTGACGTGTGGCAGCCTTAGGCAGATTGCTGGGTGTGCTCCTGCTGCCATCATCAGAAGAACTTGAGGGGCTAGTGCCCTCACTCATCACAACTTGCTGCTCTGAGAGGTTCTGGCTGTCACTTTGATCAGACATGTTGCAAACTGACTGCTGACCCTGTGAATAGATTATAGAAGAGATAGAGTGGATGAGCATCACAAAAAGCAGAGATTTTTGCAAAAGATTAATTCAAAAACTTAGTTTTAGTTTTCCACAGAAAGCATCTCGGATCTACCGATTTTCAAACTCGGTGACACCGAAGCAGTTTTGGCACCAGAACTGGTGAACTCGGTCAGACCGAGTCACAGTTCGGTGGCACCGAGACTGCTAGGGTTTCACAGAATTCCAAAATCGGTCGCACCGATAAGTTATTCTCGGTCAGACCGAGTTTAACTTGTGCAATGGCAAAAGCCAGATCGGTGGGACCGAGTTTTTCAACTTGGTGGGTCCGAGATGGTTTCGGCGGAAACCTAACCCTAAAATTTTCGAATTAAACCTAATCTACGAGCGTTTTGACTGGATAGAAGTTTATCAATCGTGGCAAGATTCATGATGATCACAATGTGCTAGGAATCAGATTGAGGAATAGCACAATGATCAAGTCCATACCCTAGTTCGGCGTGGACTTGCTACGGTGGCAACGGCGGGGCAGAAATCCGTTGACGGCGGCGAAGACCAGCGATTGGAGGCTGCTGGCGGCGAGAAGACGATCCGGAGACCTCAAGGGCAGAGCAGGCTATCGCGCGGGCGAGGAGGTTTCGGAGAAATTTCCAAAATTCTGCCCGTCACTATATATAGCCCGACCCTGTCAGTGTGACCGAGTGGAACAACTCGGTGGCACCGAGATGCAAAACTGTGTGCAGTTATTGCAACTCGGTGTGACCGAAAAGTTCAAATCGGTTGCACCGAGATCGAAAACCTAGATCAACTTAATGAACTCGGTAGGACCGAAATGGAGTAGCGGTCGGACCGAGATTCATAAAGAGATTTTGGAAGTTTAAGTCTATGACGAATCGGGGACTCCGAGCGCTCCTCACACAGAGTGGTTCGAATCTGACTTGATCAAATTTTGTGATGCAGCATGAATAGAGTTTGAGACGAGAAAAGCATAGATAGCTAGAGGAGGTTCTTAGGCATTCTTGTCCATCCACTTGGCAAAAGAAGATAAAGCCAAACAATCAAAACAACAAGTGGATGTCCTTGAATGAGTAAAATATGCAATCAACATGCTCACACAATAAGATAGAAAATGAAATATGTGGCAAAGCATGCACAACCAATTCTAGCATCTATCAAGCAATTTGCGATGACTAGGTCATCTATATATGAGTATATTGACTTAGGAGTCAAGTGAGAACACTTGATCGTAGGTCATACTCATCGTTTAAGCTCAAGTGGGGTTGCCACTTTTACATAAAGCATTGTTTTGTTCACATCTTTAGAGTTGCTTTAGCTCAAGTCTTAGAGTAAAGCTCCCCCTAGATGTGATATCCCCCCTAAGAGGGATGAACTAACCTTGGGTTTTGTCGATGATGACTTCATGTAGATATTGAAGATGTGGATGCTCAATGTTGATGTAGATCTCTTGGAGCTATCCTTTTGAGTGAATTGCACTTTCAATACCTACATGGGTTAGTCCCACAAGGAACAAACAAGGATATCCATAGACATAGAGTGATGCACACAAAAGATGATGTCCATGAAAGCTTTTTAGGTTACCTTGTCCCTTGTCTTACCAACAAGAGGGTTTGTGACTCCTTGAACTAGTGCAAGATGTGGAAGTTGATTGCACTTGTTCTTGCCAAAATGATAAGAGTGAAGTATGTTGGCAGAGTCACCCTCGAGAACTCTCTAGTTCTTCTTCTTTTGGATCCACATCATCTTGATGGGAATCCTTGGAGTTGTAGTCGTACTTGATGAAGTGGAACTTGAAGTAGTCTTGGGAATCCACTTGACTAAGGTCTTTGGAGCTTCTTCAAATGCATCAATTTCCTCTTGAAGCTTGTCCTTGCCTTTTTGCTCGTAGTCTTGTGGTGGAAGATCATCTTGAGCTTGTGTCCCCTTGAAAGAAGTATACTTCTCTTGTTGAGGGACGAACTTCGTCTTGGGGTATTGATCTTCTTCCCATTCAACTCCATTGGCATTGAACTTTCGTTCAAAACGAACACCTTGATTCTTCCGGTGCATTCCTTGCTTGCGCACAATTTCCTCGAATTGCTTACTCCCGGCAAGGCTTTTGTACACTCCTTTCTCTATAATTCCCTTCAATAAGCTATTTTCTTGCTCAAGTGTAACTTGGCTAAGAGAATCATTAGTGGAATTAAGAGAACTACTAGAAGCAACAATATTGGATTTAGCATGATCATTGTTACTACTAGAGGAAGAATCTTTCTTGTTACTAGACTTGACTTGAGGCATTGAAGTGGATAAGAGTAAACGCTTGGCAATGTAAGAAGAACTTTTCTTGCGGAGATCATCATTGATTGCCTTTAAGAACTCATGCTCTTGCTCAAGATTGAGCTTTTCAAAGCGTAGCTTCTCATGAGCCCTTAAAAGTTCTCGATGATCTTCGAAGATAGTGTCATGAGCTAACTTAAGAGTTTTTAGTTCTTTAGTTAGAGCCTCAATCTTCTCCTTATCATTGTCATTCGTTTTATCTTGATTAGCATGATTAATTGGTCTTTCATCATAGTATTCATCACTAGAGTTGTCACCAATCAAATCATCACCTAACAAGTCATCTTCATCACTATTGAAATCAACATACTTGGTGTGTGTTACCTTAGGACCTTTGGCCATGAAGCATCTTCCAATTCCTTCATTTGGTGAGTCAAATATGTCGTAGGAGTTGGATGACACAAGTGCTAGACCGGCAACACCTTCATCTTGAGTATCTTCGGAGTCGGAGTGATAACTTCTTTCGGAGTGGCTGTCGGAGTCGGAGCCGGATACCTATTCACCAACATGAGCCTGATGTCTTCGTCTTGTATAGCTCCTTGATGATTTTTCCTTCCTTTCTGAATCCTTGCTTCTCCGTGAGTATCTTCATTCATAACGATCATCTCTACTCCTTCTCTCTCTTGGTGGTGATCCTTTGCTTCTTCTTTTTGGAGAATCTTCTCTTCTCTTGTAGGGAGCCGTACACTCATTGGAATAGTGTCCGGGTCTTCCACAATTGTAGCAGTTTCGCTCTCGACTAGAAGATCTTTTGTCATTGTAGGACCTTGATTTGGAGCTTCTATCTTTGCTTCTATTCTTGTAGAACTTGTTGAAGTTCTTCACCATTAAGCTCAATTCTTCATTGAAGTCTTGTTTCTCACTTGATGATGTAGGGGCTTCACATGAGGCTTTGTAGGCACCACTTGATTTGTTGTGAAGTTCCTCTTTATCCTTAAGTGACATCTCATGAGCAACAATCCTTCCAATCACCTCCGTTGGCTTGAGATCTTTGTAATTGGGCATCATTTGGATCAATGTGCACACGGTATCATATTTTCCATCCAAGGCTCTTAGGATCTTCTTGATGATGAATTTATCGGTTTTCTCTTCACTTCCTAAGCCGGCAATCTCATTTGTGATGAGAGCAAGCCTAGAGTACATTTCGGCGACACCTTCACCATCCTTCATCTTGAACTTGTCAAGTTGGCTTTGAAGCACATCCAACTTGGATTCCTTGACGGAGTCGGTACCTTCGTGCATATCAATCAAAGTGTCCCAAATTTCCTATGCATTCTCAAGGCGGCTGATTTTGTTGAATTCTTCGGGGCACAATCCATTGAAGAGAATATCACAAGCTTGAGCATTGTATTGCAACATCTTCAACTCATCCGCGGTAGCTTCACGGTTTGGTTCTCTCCCGTCAAAGAAGTCACCTTGCAAACCAACACACACAATAGCCCAAACGGCAGGGTTATGTCCAAGAATATGCATTTTCATTTTATGCTTCCAACTAGCAAAATTAGTACCATCAAAGTAAGGACCTCTACGGTGATAATTTCCCTCGCTAGACGCCATACTCTCCTAGGTTGTGAAACCAAGGCTATGACCACCAAAAGCTATGGAGATCAAGCAAATGGAGACCAAAGCTCTGATACCACTTGTAGGATCGAAAGTATGTCTAGAGGGGGGTGATTAGACTACTTGACCAAATAAAAACTTAACCTTTTCCCAATTTTAGTTCTTGGCAGATTTTACCTATTTTAGGACAAGTCAAGCAATCATCACATAATTCAAGCAAGCATGCAAAGAGTATATTGGCAGCGGAAAGTAAAGCATGCAACTTGCAAGAATATAAAGGGAAGGGTTTGGAGAATTCAAACGCTATTGGAGACACGGATGTTTTTCCGGTGGTTCGGATAGGTGGTGCTATCCTACATCCACGTTGATGGAGACTTCAACCCACGAAGGGTAACGGTTGCGCGAGTCCACACAGGGCTCCACCCAAGGGCAACGGTTGCGCGAGTCCACGGAGGGCTCCACCCACGAAGGGTCCACGAAGAAGCAACCACCCACAAAGGGTCCACGAAGAAGCAACCTTGTCTATCCCACCATGGACAAAGCCCACGAAGGACTTGCCTCACTAGCGGTAGATCTTCACGAAGTAGGCGATCTCCTTGCCCTTACAAACTCCTTGGTTCAACTCCACAATCTTGTCGGAGGCTCCCAAGTGACACCTAGCCAATCTAGGAGACACCACTCTCCAAGAAGTAACAAATGGTGTGTAGGTAATGAACTCCTTGCTCTTGTGCTTCAAATGATAGTCTCCCCAACACTCAACTCTCTCTCATAGGATTTGGATTTGGTGGAAAGAAGATTTGAGTGGAAAGCAACTTGGGAAGGCTAGAGATCAAGATTCATATGGTAGGAATGGAATGTCTTGGTCTCAACACATGAGTAGGTGGTTTTCTCTCAGAACATATGAGTAGGAATGGTGTGTGTGTTCTGATGGCTCTCTCATCGAATGAGAAGGAGGTGGAGGGGTATATATAGCCTCCACACAAAATCCAACCGTTACACAGTTTTCCAATCTCGGTGGGACCGAATAAATAAACTCGGTCTGACCAAAGTAGTAAACCTAGTGACCGTTAGGAATTTCGGTGGGACTGACATGCAACTCGGTAGGACCGATTCGGTTAGGGTTTGGGCATAACCTAATCTCGATGAGACCGATTACACAAACTCGGTGAGACCGAATTTGGTAATTAGCTAACCAGAGAGTTGGTCAGGCAAACTCGGTGGGACCGATTTGCTCTTTCGGTGAGACCGAGTGGAACTCGGTGAGACCGAAAAGTTACAAAGGGGAAACACTGAGTTTACATTGCAATCTCGGTGGGACCGATTTGCTCTTTCGGTGGGACCGAAAAGTTACGAAAGGGAAACAAAGAGTTTGCAACCCCATCTCGGTGGGACCGAGATCCTTATCGGTAGGACCGAATTGCTAGGGTTTGGGAGTGGCTAATGACAATTGAAACTCGATGGCGCCGGATAGGAAAAATCGGTAGGACCGAGTTTGGCTTAGAGTTTAGGTCATATGTGGATATGGGAAAGTAGTTGAGGGTTTTGGAGCATATCATTAAGCACATGAAGCAAGAGGCTCATTAAGCAACACCTTATCCCTCCTTAATAGTATTGGCTTTTCCTAAAGACTCAATGTGATCTTGGATCACTAAAATATGAAATGAAGAGTCTTGAGCTTTTGAGCTTGAGCCAATCCTTTGTCCTTAGCATTTTGAGGGTTCCACTTTCACATCCATGCCATGCCAATCATTGAGCTTTCCTGAAATAATCATCTTGGAATAGCATTAGCTCAGTGAGCTATATGTTGTTATGAATTACCAAAACCACCTAGGGATAGTTGCACTTTCAATCCCTCTAATCTCCTAAGTTATCACGTGATCCAAATCAACTAAACCATAACCAATCATCACGTGAAATGGAGTAGCTTTCAATGGTGAACATCAATATGTTGATCATATCTACTATATGATTCATGCTCGACCTTTCGGTCTAAGTGTTCCAAGGCCATATCTGCATATGCTAGGCTCGTCAAGTTTAACCTGAGTATTCTGCATGTGCAAAACTGGCTTGCACCCGTTGTAGATGGACGTAGAGCTTATCACACCCGATCATCACGTGGTGTCTGGGCACGACGAACTTTGGCAACGGTGCATACTCAGGGAGAACACTTTTATCTTGAAATTTAGTGAGAGATCATCTTATAATGCTACCGTCAATCAAAGCAAGATAAGATGCATAAAAGATAAACATCACATGCAATCAATATAAGTGATATGATATGGCCATCATCATCTTGTGATTTTGATCTCCATCTCCGAAGCACCGTCATGATCACCATCGTCACCGGCGCGACACCTTGATCATCATCGTAGCATGGTTGTCGTGTCGCCAATCTTATGCTTCCACGACTATCGCTACCGCTTAGTGATAAAGTAAAGCATTACAGCGCAATTGCATTGCATACAATAAAACAACAACCATATGGCTCCTGCCAGTAGCCGATAACTCGGTTACAAAACATGATCATCTCATAAAATAAAATTTAGTATCATGTCTTGACCATATCACATCACAACATGCCCTGCAAAAACAAGTTAGACGTCCTCTACTTTGTTGTTGCAAGTTTTACGTGGCTGCTATGGGCTTAGCAAGAACCGTTCTTACCTACGCATCAAAACCACAACGATAGTTTGTCAAGTTGGTGCTGTTTTAACCTTCGCAAGGACCGGGCGTAGCCACACTTGGTTCAACTAAAGTTGGAGAAACTGACACCCGCCAGCCACCTATGTGCAAAGCACGTCTGTAGAACCAGTCTCGCGTAAGCGTACGCGTAATGTCGGTCCGGGCCGCTTCATCCAACAATACCGCCGAACCAAAGTATGGCATGCTGGTAAGCAGTATGACTTATATCGCCCACAACTTACTTGTGTTCTACTCGTGCCCAACATCAACGCATAAAACCTAGGCTCTGATACCACTGTTGGGGAACGTAGTAATTTCAAAAAAATTCCTACGCACACACAAGATCATGGTGATGCATAGTAACGAGAGGGGAGAGTGTTGTCCACGTACCCTCATAGGCCGAAAGCGGAAGCGTTAGCACAACGCGGTTGATGTAGTCGTACGTCTTCACGGCCCGACCGATCAAGCACCAAAACTACGGCACCTCCGAGTTCTAGCACACGTTCAGCTCGATGACGATCCCCGGACTCCGATCCAGCAGAATGTCGGGGAAGATTTCCGTCAGCACGACGGCGTGGTGACGATCTTGATGTTCTACCATCGCAGGGCTTCGCCTAAGCACCGCTACAATATTATCGAGGATTATGGTGGAGGGGGGCACCGCACACGGCTAAGAGATCAATGATCAATTGTTGTGTCTATGGGGTGCCACCTGCCCCCGCATATAAAGGAGCAATGGGGGAGGCGGCCGTCCTAGGAGGAGGGCGCGCCAAGGGGGGAGTCCTACTCCTACGGGAGGCCTCCTTCCTTTTGGCCTCTCTCCTCTATTCCCGTATGGCCCAATAAGGCCCATATACTCCCCGGCGAATTCCCGTAACTCTCCGGTACTCCGAAAAATACCCGAATCACTCGGAACCTTTCTGAAGTCCGAATATAGTCGTCCAATATATCGATCTTTACGTCTCGACCATTTCGAGACTCCTTGTCATGTCCCCGATCTCATCCGGGACTCCAAACTCCTTCAGTACATCAAAACACATAAACTCATAATATAATCGTCATCGAACTTTAAGCGTGCAGACCCTACGGGTTCGAGAACTATGTAGACATGACCGAGACACGTCTCCGGTCAATAACCAATAGCGGAACCTGGATGCTCATATTGGCTCCTACATATTCTACGAAGATCTTTATCGGTCAGACCGCATAACAACATACGTTGTTCCCTTTGTCATCGGTATGTTACTTGCCCGAGATTCGATCGTCGGTATCTTAATACCTAGTTCAATCTCGTTACCGGCAAGTCTCTTTACTCGTTCCGTAATACATCATCCCGCAACTAACTTATTAGTTGCAATGCTTGCAAGGCTTGAGTGATGTGCATTACCGAGAGGGCCCAGAGATACCTCTCCGACAATCGGAGTGACAAATCCTAATCTCGAAATACGCCAACCCAACAAGTACCTTCGGAGACACCTGTAGAGCACCATTATAATCACCCAGGTGCGTTGTGACGTTTGTTAGCACACAAAGTGTTTCTCCGGTAAACGGGAGTTGCATAATCTCATAGTCATAGGAACATGTATAAGTCATGAAGAAAGCAATAGCAACAAACTAAACGATCAAGTGCTATGCTAACGGAATGGGTCAAGTCAATCACATCATTCTCCTAATGATGTGATCCCGTTAATCAAATGACAACTCATATCTATGGTTAGGAAACATAACCATCTTTGATCAATGAGCTAGTCAAGTAGAGGCATACTAGTGACACTCTATTTGTCTATGTATTCACACATGTATTATGTTTCCGGTTAATACAATTCTAGCATGAATAATAAACATTTATCATGATATAAGTAAATAAATAATAACTTTATTATTGCCTCTAGGGCATATTTCCTTCATACCATGATGTCTCTTATCGAATTACCACTATCGTTTATGGGTTAGGCATTAGAGACAACCGCCCTCACTTTAAATAGGGCACCACACAATTCCGTTGAGACGACACTGTATGAACTATGGTTTAGAGAAACCTAAGCTGTCGTTTCTTAAAAGTTTGGGGCTGCGATGCTTATGTGAAAAAGTTTCAGGCTGATAAGCTCGAACCCAAAGCGGATAAATGCATCTTCATAGAATACCCAAAAATAGTTGGGTATACCTCCTATTTCAGATCCGGAAGCAAAAGTGATTGTTTCTAGAAACGGGTCCTTTCTCAAGGAAAAGTTTCTCTTGAAAGAATTGAGTGAGAGGATGGTGGAGACTTGATGAGGTTATTGAACCGTCACTTCAACTAGTATGTAGCAGGGCACAGGAAGTTGTTCCTGTGGCACCTACACCAATTGAAGTGGAAGCTTATGATAGTGATCATGAAACTTCGGATCAAGTCACTACAAACCTCATAGGTTGACAAGGATGCATACTACTTCGGAGTGGTACGTAATCCTGTCTTGGAAGTCATGTTGCTAGAAAACAATGAACCTACGGGCTGTGGAGAAGCGATGGTGGGCCCGGATTCCGACGAATGGCTCGAGGCCATAAAATCCAAGAGAGGATCCATGTATAAAAACAAAGTATAGACTTTGGAAGAACTACTTGATGGTCGTAAGGCTGTTGGGTGCAGATGGATTTTAAAAGGAAGACGGACAATGATGGTAAGTGTCACCATTAAGAAAGCTCGACTTGTCGTTAAGATGTTTTCCGACAAGTTCAAGGAGTTGACTACGATGAGACTTTCTCACTCGTAGCGATGCTAAGAGTCTGTTGGAATTATGTTAGCAGTTACTGCATTATTTATGAAATCTTGCAGATAGGATGTAAAAAAACATTGTTTCCTCGACAATTTTCTTGAGAAAAAGTTGTATGTGATACAACAAGAAGGTTTTGTCAATCCTGAAAGATGCTGACAAGTATGCAAAGCTCCAGCAATCCTTCTAAGGACTGGAGTAAGCATCTCGGAGTTGGAATGTACGCTTTGATGAGATGATCAAAGATCTTTGGGTTTATACAAAGTTTATGAGAAACTCGTATTTCCAAAGAAGTGAGTGGGAGCACTATAGAATTTTTGATGAGTATATGTTGTTAACATATTGTTGATCAGAAATGATGTAGAATTTCTGGAAAGCATGCAGGGTTATTTGAAAGGTGTTTTTCAATGGAAAATCTGGATTAAGCTACTTGAACATTGAGCATCAAGATCTATAAGGATAGATAAAAAACGCTTAATAGTACTTCCGAATGAATACATACCGTGACAAGATTTTGAAGGAGTTCAAAATAGATCAGCAAAGAAGGAGTTCTTAGCTGTGTTACAAGGTGTGAATATTGAGTAAGACTCAAGAACTGACCACGGCAGAAGAGAGAGAAAGGACGAAGGTCGTCCCCTATGCTTTAGACGTAGGCTCTATAGTATGCTATGCTATGTACCGCACCTGAAGTGTGCCTTGCCATGAGTCAGTCAAGGGGTACAAGAGTGATCCAGGAATGCATCACACGACAACGGTCGAACTTATCCTTAGTAACTAGTGGAGTAAGGAATTTTCTCTATTATGGAGGTGGTAAAAGAGTTCGTCGTAAAGGGTTACGTCGATGCAAACTTTGACACTAATCCGGATGACTCTGAGTAGTAAACCGGATTCATATAGTAGAACAGTTATTTGGAATAGCTCCAAGTAGCGCGTGGTAGCTGCATCTACAAGATGACATAGAGATTTGTAAAGCACACGTGGATCTGAAAGGTTTAGACTCATTGACTAATAAACCTCTCTCACAAGCAAGATATGAACAAACCCCATGGGTGTTGGATTCATTGCAATCACATAGTGATGTGAACTAGATTATTGACTCTAGTGCAAGTGGGAGACTGTTGGAAATATGCCCTAGAGGCAATAATAAAATGGTTATTATTGTATTTCCTTGTTCATGATAATTGTCTATTGTTCATGCTATAATTGTATTAACCGGAAACCGTAATAGATGTGTGAATACATAGACCACAACATGTCCCTAGTAAGCCTCTAGTTGTCTAGCTCGTTGATCAATAGATGGTCATGATTTCTTGACCATGGACATTGGATGTCATTGATAACAAGATCACATCATTAGGAGAAAGATGTGATGGACAAGACCCAATCCTAAGCCTAGCACAAGATCGTATAGTTCGTCTGCTAAAGCTTTTCTAATGTCAAGTATCATTTCCTTAGACCATGAGATTGTGCAACTCCCGGATACCGTAGGAATGCTTTGGGTGTACCAAACGCCACAACGTAACTGGGTGGCTATAAAGGTGCACTACGGGTATCTCCGAAAGTGTCTGTTGGGTTGGCACGAATCGAGACTAGGATTTGTCACTCTGTGTAGATGGAGAGGTATCTCTGGGCCCACTCGGTAGGACATCAAAATAATGTGCACAATGTGACCAAGGAGTTGATCACGGGATGATGTGTTATGGAACGAGTAAAGAGACTTGTCGGTAACGATATTGAACAAGGTATCGGGATACCGACGATCGAATCTCGGGCAAGTACTATACCGGTAGACAAAGGGAATTGTATACGGGATTGACTGAATCCTTGACATCGTGGTTCATCCGATGAGATCATCGTGGAACATGTGGGAGCCAACATGGGTATCCAGATCCCGCTGTTGGTTATTGACCAGAGAGATGTCTCGGTCATGTCTGCATTATTCCCGAGCCCGTAGGGTCTACACACTTAAGGTTCGATGACACTAGGGTTATAGGGAAAGTATGTACGTGGTTACCGAATGTTTCTCGGAGTCCTGGATGAGATCCCGGACGTCACGAGGAGTTCCGAAATGGTCCAGAGGTGAAGATTGATATATTGGACGAAGGGTTTTGGAGTCCGGAAGTGTTCCGGAGGTACCGGGTGATGACCAGCATGACCGATAGGTGTTTCGGGAGCCCCGGCAAGTGTTGGGGCTTCATGGGCCAAGGGTAGGGGGCAAACCAGCCCACTAAGGGGCTGTGCGCCCCCCTCACCTATTCCCACGTGACCAGGGGGTTTGGGGCGCCCCATCTAGGGTTCCCACCTCCTGGCTTGGGGGCCAAGTCACCCAAGGGGGAGATCCCATCTGCCCTGGCCGCCGCCCCTAGGGGAAACCCTAGGGCGCCTCCTCTTTCCCTTGCCCCTAAATATAGTGGAGGTTTTGGGGCTGCAGAACACATGAGTCTCTCTCTCCCAAGGCGCAGCCCTACCTCTCTCCCTCCTCGTCTCTCGTAGTGCTTGGCGAAGCCCTGCAGGAGTACCACGCTCCTCCACCACCACCACACCGTCGTGCTGCTGCTGGACGGAGTCTTCCCCAACCTCTCCATCTCTCCTTGCTGGATCAAGGCGTGGGAGACGTCACCGGGCTGTACGTGTGTTGAACGTGGAGGCGCCGTTGTTCGGCGCTTAGATCGGAATCGACCGCGATCTGAATCGCTGCGTGTACGACTCCACCAACCTCCTTCTTGAAACGCTTCCGCTTAGCGATCTTCAAGGGTATGAAGATGCACTCCCTCTTCTCGATGCTAGTATCTCCTAGATTGATCTTTGTGACACGTAGGATTTTTTTTGAATTATTGCTACGATCCCGGCAGGGTGCCGGAACGGGTCTAGATTGGTTTTTGGTGGCTACGGAGGCTTCTGGCGGCGGAACTCCCGATCTATTATGCTCACGGATGTTTTTAGGGTATATGGAGATATATAGGTGGAAGAGTACGCCAGGGGGCCCACGAGGGGATCATGAGGGTGGAGGGCGCGCCCCTTGCCTTGTGGCCTCCTCGTAGAGCCCCCGACATGCACTCCAAGTCTTCTGGGCTTCTTTCCTTCCAAAAATGAGTTTCGTGAAGTTTCAGGTCAATTGGACTCCGTTTGATTTTCCTTTTCTTCGAAACCTAAAACAGGGTAAAAACAAAAACTGGCACTGGAATCTAGGTTAATAGGTTAGTCCCAAAAAATGATATAAAAGTGTATAATAAAGCCCATAAACATTCAAAATAGCAGATAATATAGCATGTAGCAATAAAAAACTATAGATACGTTGGAGACGTATCAGCTAGCGCGGTTACAGACATATTTCTTTAGGACTCCCTTGAACCTCTCAAAGGGGAACATATTGTGTAGAAATACGGGCCCCAGAATGACAATCTCATCGACTAGATGAACTAGGACGTGCGTCATGATATTGAAGAAGGATGGTGGGAACACCAGCTCGAAACTGACAAGACATTGCGCCACGTCACTCCTTAGCCTTGGTATGATTTCTGGATCGATCACCTTCTGAGAGATTGCATTGAGGAATGCACATATATTCACAATGGCTAATCGGGCGTTTTCCGGTAGAAGCCCCTCAATGCAACCGGAAGCAGTTGCGTCATAATCACGTGGCAGTCATGAGACTTTAGGTTCTGGAAATTTTTCTCTGGCATATTTATTATTCCCTTTATATTTGACGAGAAGCCAGTCGGGACCTTCATACTAAGCAGGCATTCACAGAAGATTTCCTTCTCTTCTTTGGTAAGAGCGTAGCTGGCAGGACCTTCATACTGCTTTGGAGGCATGCCTTCTTTTTCGTGCAAATGTTGCAGGTCCTCCTGTGCCTCAGGTGTATCTTTTGTCTTCCCATACATGCCCAGGAAGCCTAGTAGGTTCACGCAAAGGTTCTTCGTCACATGCATCATGTCGATTGAAGAGCGGACCTCTAGGACTTTCCAGTAGGGTAGGTCCCAAAATATAGGTTTATTCTTCCACATGGGTGTGCGTCCCTCAGCGTCATTCGGAACAGCTAATCCGCCGGGAGCCTTTCCAAAGATTACATGTAAATCATTGACCATAGCAAGTACGTGATCACCGGTACGCATGGCGGGCTTCTTCCGGTGATCTGCCTCGCCTTTGAAATGCTTTCCTTTCTTTCGACATTGATGGTTGGTCGGAAGAAATCGACGATGGCCCAGGTACACATTCTTCCTGCATTTGTCTAGGTATATACTTTCGGTGTCAGCTAAACAGTGCGTGCATGCATGGTGCCCCTTGTTTGTCTGTCCTAAAAGGTTACTAAGCGCGGGTCAATCGTTGATGGTTACAAAAAGCAACGCGTTTAGGTTAAATTCCTCCTGTTTGTGCTCATCCCACACACGTACAACGTTTCCATTCCACAGCTGTAAAAGTTCTTCAACTAATGGCCTTAGGTACACATCAATGTCGTTGCCGAGTTGCTTAGGGCCTTGGATGAGAATTGGCATCATAATGAACTTCCGCTTCATGCACATCCAAGGAGGAAGATTATACATACACAGAGTGATTGCTACTCTGCTCCCCCAAAGGATTAATGCCATCTGCACTTAAACCAAACCATACGTTCCTTGGGTCACCTGCAAAATCATCCCAGTACTTTCTCTCGATTTTTCTCCACTGCGACCCGTGAGCGGGTGCTCTCAACTTCCCGTCTTTCTTACGGCCCTCTCTGTGCCATCACATCAACTTGGCATGCTCTTCGTTTATGAACAGACGTTTCAACTGTGGTATTATAGGAGCATACCACATCACCTTCGCAAGAACCGTCTTCCTGGGGGGCTCGCCGTCAACATCACCAGGGTCATCTCGTCTGATCTTATACCGCAATGCACCGCATATCGGGCATGCGTTCAAATCCGCGTATGCACTGCGGTATAGGATGCAGTCATTAGGGCTTGCATGTATCTTCTGCACCTCCAATCACAGAGGGCATACGACCTTCTTTGCTGCATACGTACTGTCGGGCAATTCATTATCTTTGGAAGCTTCTTCTTCAATATTTTCAATAGTTACTCAGCATTCTCTGCCTTCCAATGCAGCAATTCCAGTACGGTACCGAGCTTTGTGTTACCATCTTCGCAATTGGGGTACAACCCTTTTTTTGTGATCCTCTAACATGTGATCGAACTTCAGCTTCTCCTTTTGACTTTCGCACGTGTCCTTGCATCGACAATGACCCGGCGGAGATCATCATCATCGGGCACATCGTCTGGTTCCTCTTGATCTTCAGCAGCTTGCCCCGTTGCAGCATCACGGTATTCAGGGGGCACATAGTTGTCATCGTCCTCTTCTTCTTCGCAGTCTTCCATCATAACCACTGTTTTGGTTGGTTCTCTTTTGATCTTGGGCGATCGTTTAAAATGTATTCCCATTTATCTCGTATCCTTTGTAAGTCAGTATAGTCGAAGATGGTCCCCTGGACAACGAGTACAGCTCACCACAAACAGTGTTGTCACCTCTGAGACGTGTTTCCAACCAACTGCTGAAAGTCCTGATGTGTTCACATGTAATCCAGTCGTCACACTGCTCCGGGTGTTTGGAGCGCAGACTCTTCTTGTGTTCATCGACACACGGGGTCACCAAGGTAGAGTTCTGTAGGACTGTGTAGTGTGCTTGAGACCAAGAATGCCCGTCCCTGCATATTATTGAGTCTCCTCCAAGCGTGCCTTTTCCAATCATTCTCCCCTCATACCGCGATTTAGGGAGACCTATCTTCTTAAGGCCAGGAATGAAGTCAACACAAAAACCAATGACATCCTCTGTTTGATGGCCCATGGAGATGCTTCCTTCTGGCCTAGTGATGTCTACTACACAACCTTCTTCTTGTAGACGTTGTTGGGCCTGCAAGTGCAGAGGTTTGTAGGACAGTAGCAAATTTCCCTCAGGTGGATGACCTAAGGTTTATCAATTCGTAGGAGGCGTAGGATGAAGATGGTCTCTCTCAAGCAACCCTGCAACCAAATAACAAAGAGTCTCTTGTGTCCCCAACACACCCAATACAATGGTAAATTATATAGGTGCACTAGTTCGGCGAAGAGATGGTGATACAAGTGGGTATATGGATAGTAGATAATAGTTTTTGTAATCTGAAGATATAAAATCAGCAAGGTAGCAAGTGATAAAAGTGAGCGTAAACAGTATTGCAATGATAGGAAATAGGGCCGAGGGTTCATACTTTCGCTAGTGTAAGTTCCCTCAACAATAATATCATAATTGGATCACATAACTATCCCTCAACATGCAACAAAGAGTCACTCCAAAGTCACTAATAGCGGAGAACGAACGAAGAGATTATGGTAGGGTACGAAACCACCTCAAAGTTATTCTTTCCGATCAATCCGTTGGGCTATTCCTATAAGTGTCACAAACAACCCTAGAGTTCGTACTAGAATAACACCTTAAGACACAAATCAACCAAAACCCTAATGTCACCAAGATACTCCAATGTCACCTAAAGTATCCGTGGGTATGATCATACGATATGCATCACACGATCTCAGATTCATATATTAAACCAACACAAAGGACCTCAAAGAGTGCCCCAAAGTTTCTACCGGAGAATCACGACGAAAACGTGTGCCAACCCCTATGCATAGGTTCATGGGCGGAACCCGCAAGTTGATCACCAAAACATACATCAAGTGAATCACGTGGCATCCCATTGTCACCACAGATACGCACGGCAAGACATATATCAAGTGTTCTCAAATCTTTAAAGACTCAATCCGATAATATTACTTCAAGGGGAAAACTCAATCCATTACAAGAGAGTAGAGGGGAGGAGAAACATAAGATCCAACTATAATAGCAAAGCTCGTGATACATCAAGATCGTGCCAAATCAAGAACACGAGAGAGAGAGAGAGAGAGATCAAACACATAGCTACTGGTACATACCCTCAGCCCCGAGGGAGAACTACTCCCTCCTCATCATGGAGAGCACCGGGATGATGAAGATGGCCACCGGAGAAGGATTGCCCCCTCCGACAGGGTGCCGGAATGGGTCTAGATTGGTTTTCGGTGGCTACGGAGGCTTCTGGCGGCGGAACTCCCGATCTATTATGCTCACAGATGTTTTTAGGGTATATGGAGATATATAGGCGGAAGAAGTACGTCAGGGGGGCCACGAGGGGCTCACGAGGGTGGAGGGCGCGCCTAGGGGGGTTAGTGCGCCCCCCTGCCTCGTGGCCTCCTTGTAGAGCCCCCGACGTGCACTCCAAGTCTTCTGGGCTTCTTTCCTTCCATAAATGAGTTCCGTGAAGTTTCAGGTCAATTGGACTCTGTTTGATTTTCCTTTTCTTCGAAACCCTAAAACAGGGTAAAAACAGAAACTGGCACTGGGCTCTAGGTTAATAGGTTAGTCCCAAAAAATGATATAGAAGTGTATAATAAAGCCCATAAACATTCAAAACAGTAGATAATATAGCATGGAGCAATCAAAAATTATAGATACGTTGGAGATGCATCACCTAGCGCGGTTACAGACATATTTCTTTAGGACTCCCTTGAACCTCTCAAAGGGGAACATGTTGTGTAGAAATATGGGACCCAGAATGACAATCTCGTCGACTAGATGAACTAGGACGTGCGTCATGATATTGAAGAAGGATGGTGGGAACACCAGCTTGAAACTGACAAGACATTGCGCCACGTCACTCCTTAGCCTTGATATGATTTTTGGATCGATCACCTTCTGAGAGATTGCATTGAGGAATGCACATAGCTTCACAATGGCTAATCGGATGTTTTTCGGTAGAAGCCCCCTCAATGCAACCGGAAGCAGTTGCGTCATAATCACGTGGCAGTCATGAGACTTTAGGTTCTAGAACTTTTTCTCTGGCATATTTATTATTCTCTTTATATTCGACGAGAAGCCAGTCGGGACCTTCATACTAAGCAGGCATTCAAAGAAGATTTCCTTCTCTTCTTTGGAAAGAGCGTAGCTGGCAGGACCTTCATACTGCTTTGGAGGCATGTCGTCTTTTTCGTGCAAACGTTGCAGGTCCTCCCGTGCCTCAAGTGTATCTTTTGTCTTCCCATACACGCCTAAGAAGCCTAGCAGGTTCACGCAATGGTTCTTCGTCACATGCATCATGTCGATTGAAGAGCGGACCTCTAGGACTTTCCAGTAGGGTACGTCCCAAAATATAGATTTCTTCTTCCACATGGGTGTGCGTCCCTCGGCGTTATTCGGAACAGCTAGTCCGCCGGGACCCTTTCCAAAGATTACATATAAATCATTGACCATAGCAAGTACGTGATCACCGGTACGCATGGCGGGCTTCTTTCGGTGATCTACCTCGCCTTTGAAATGCTTGCCTTTCTTTCGACATTGATGGTTGGTCGGAAGAAATCGACAATGGCCCAGGTACACATTCTTCCTGCATTTGTCTAGGTATATACTTTCGGTGTCAGCTAAACAGTGCGTGCATGTGTGGTATCCCTTGTTTGTCTATCCTGAAAGGTTACTGAGAGCGGACCAATCGTTGATGGTTACAAACAGCAACGCGTGCAGGTTAAATTCCTCCTGTTTGTGCTCATCCCACACACGTACAACGTTTCCATTCCACAGCTGTAAAAGTTCTTCAACTAATGGCCTTAGGTACACATCAATGTCGTTGCCGAGTTGCTTAGGGCCTTGGATGAGAATTGGCATCATAATGAACTTCCACTTCATGCACATCCAAGGAGGAAGGTTATACATACACAGAGTGATTGCTGCTCTGCTCCCCGAAAGGATTAAATGCCATCCGCGCTTAAACCAAACCATACGTTCCTTGGGTCACCTGCAAAATCATCCCAGTACTTTCTCTCGATTTTTCTCCACTGCGACCCGTCAGCGGGTGCTCTCAACTTCCCGTCTTTCTTACGGCCCTCTCTGTGCCATCGCATCAACTTGGCATGCTCTTCGTTTATGAACAGACGTTTCAACTATGGTATTATAGGAGCATACCACATCACCTTCGCAGGAACCGTCTTCCTGGGGGGCTTGCCGTCAACATCACCAGGGTCATCTCGTCTGATCTTATACCGCAATGCACCGCATATCGGGCATGCGTTCAAATCCGCGTACGCACTGCGGTATAGGATGCAGTCATTAGGGCTTGCATGTATCTTCTGCACCTCCAATCACAGAGGGCATACGACCTTCTTTGCTGCATACGTACTGTCGGGCAATTCGTTATCTTTGGAAGCTTCTTCTTCAATATTTTCAATAGTTTCTCAAATCCTTTGTCAGGCACAGCATTTTCTGCCTTCCAATGCAACAATTCCAGTACGGTACCGAGCTTTGTGTTACCATCTTCGCAATTGGGGTACAACCCTTTTTTTGTGATCCTCTAAGATACGATCGAACTTTAGCTTCTCCTTTTGACTTTCGCATCGTGTCCTTGCATCGACAATGACCCGGCGGAGATCATCATCATCGGGCACATCGTCTGGTTCCTCTTGATCTTTAGCAGCTTCCCCCGTTGCAGCATCACGGTATTCAGGGGGCACATAGTTGTCATCGTCCTCTTCTTCTTCGCTGTCTTTCATCATAACCCCTATTTCTCCGTGCTTCGTCCAAACATTATAGTGTGGCATGAAACCCTTATAAAGCAGGTGGGTGTGAAGGATTTTCCGGTCAGAGTAAGACTTCGTATTCCCACATATAGGGCATGGACAACACATAAAACCATTCTGCTTGTTTGCCTCAGCCACTTCAAGAAAATTATGCAGGCCCTTAATGTACTCGGAGGTGTGTCTGTCACCGTACATCCAGTGTCAGTTCATCTGCGTGCATTATATATAATTATGTGTGTCAAAAGTAAGAAAATTAGACAAGTATCTATCTAAAGTAAGAATTATTTTTCTTTCAGAAAAAAGATAAGAACAAGAGGCTCACCATGGTGGTGTCGGCGATGAGATCAATGCGGGCGATCGACCGCGGTGAAGATGTGGACGGGACGTGACGAACCGCTAAATCTATACAAATCTCGAGGAAAATAAAGCTTGGAGGTCGAGTTTCGAGAGGAGAAAACTTAACTAGCGTGGCTCGGGCATTTCATCAAACACCTCATGTGCATAGGAGGTGAGATAGAGCACCCAAATGCCCTCCCCTCGCCGGCCAAAAAAATAGACCAGTGTGGACTGCTCTGCTCGCCGGCGAGGGGGTATATATAGGCAACTCATTTGTCCCGATTCGTGGCTGAAACCAGGACTAAAGGCCGCCCTTCTGTCCCGATTCTAGGCACGAACCGGGACCAATGGCTGTGGGCCAGGAGCGAGGCCCATTGGTCCCGGTTCGTGCCTAGAACTGGGACAAATGGGTCCACATAAACCGGGACAAATGCCTCCCGAGGCCCGGCCGGGCCCCTGCGCGCATGAACCAGGACGTATGCCCCCATGGGTCCTGGTTCTTTACTGAACCGGGACTAATGGGCTTGGCAGGCTCCAACCAAAGCCCTGTTTTCTACTAGTGCTCGCCACAAGACGAGAAACCATAACCTCACCGCCCCAAAGAGATGGCAGGAATCTACGCCAGAGCTCCGTCGATTACATCCAGACGGACGAACTCGAGGAGCATCAAAGCACGGAAGAGACTAAACATGTGGTGTTTGTGGCGAGGGGAGCAGTGGAGGACGACTTTGGGATGTATCCAGTGGGATCGAGACATTGTCGATGAGATCGGATCATGGTGAGAGGGCTTGAGCCGCCATAGTTGGGCCAGACGAATCCAGATAATGAACCAGGGGCGGGGTGTGAGGGGACGTGGCAGTGACAAAGCAAATGCAGTAGTGAGTAGGGGAACACTGCGGCGAGGGCGTGCGGTTGGAGGGGTATGGGTCAGGCTTAGAATGAAGATGATAGAGACACGAGAAATCTCACGTGCATATAGGCCCAGTCCTACATGGCGGTGGACAAAGTTCCTTGTTTCTTCAATTTTTTGAGAATTCATTTCTTCAAATTAGGGGAATGGGCCATCCACATAATATAGGAGCAGGGAGCCCATTGAAAAGGATTTTTGGTCTGAAAAATAAGCCCACAGGAACGCACACATATGAGCCGATACGGAGCCGCCCCCGTGTAGTTGACCTAACCCCACTCCAGTCCATCCCGTCAAAAGAAGAAACCCCACTCCACCCTCCCTCCTCCCGAATTCGACCAGGCCCCAAAACACCCTTTTCTCCGTTACTCCTCCGCCTCCCTCCAATGTCGTCCCCGCCGCCCACATCTGGTAGGGAGCAGATCGCCGACATCAAGGCGCCGCGTCCGCACGCCGCGGACACCACCGGCGCAGCGGGAGACATCGGAGCTGTCGAGGCAAACCAAGCAGTGTCCGTCGGTGAGGCCAAGGCGACGCCGTCGCCGGCGACCATCTGCCCCGCCTGCACGGAGTCCTGGAGCAGCGACGGCCCTCATCGCATGTGGTGAGCGAGCGAGGGCATCCACTCCCACGGCCTAGTGCAATTTCGCTGCTGCTTCTTTTTTCCGGCGGTGATGTTGCGTCTCTGTTGGGGCCTAGGGTTTCTTGGTTTTTCTGCGGGGGACATGGTCCTAGTACCATCACGCTGGCTTCCTTTTGGATTGGGGCTTATCAGCATAGTATCGTATTTGTTTTGCACTGGCTAATTAGATACAGAAGAAGATTAGATATGGCATGAGATCTGATTTTGCCAGGTCCATACACCACTGCTAATCTGATATTGAAGAGAATTGCATTCCCTTTGTATAGTCCACTGCAGTGGCGGAGCTAGCCAAGATCTTCTGGGGGGCGAATCACAAAATACAGATATTTGGGAGGGCCAAATACTATATTTTCTCCAATCTCAGGACCTCAAAAACTTTCCCTTCACAATTTTAACCAAGATTGGGGGCGAGGGGCATGACCCCTGCAAGCACCAGCCGTAGCTCCGCCAGTGGTCCACTGCGTGCAATGCTATTCTCGTGCGATTCTTTCTCTTCTATGCTTGAAAAAAAATTAGTGGGCTATAGCGCCACAATAGCCTTCTACATGAGTTTTCGCTACAATGACGTAATTTCTACGGCTATTGCAGCCACAAGCGCAAAAGGGCTGATAACCTCCTCTAAAATCCACAGCAGTCGGAGGAGCTTAGCGCTGCCATTTGAAATTTTGCTTGTCAAATCGCCAGAAAAGAAGCTGTGCCGTTTTCCATCAAACGGCAGCTCGAGTCAAGACCTAATCAGTAAACCAGCGTGAACGCCGTGCCCCTTGCCAGTTCTAATTCGGTGTCTTAGAGATGTCTGCTTAGCTGGAAGGTGCATCTTGGCATGAGGGCTCTAATCAGGACTCTGGCCCTTCACTGAACACCCGACCACAATAAATATTTATGAGCTTGTGGATCTATGTTTCATCTGAATATTCCTTGTTTATGGTCATATTTTTTTTCTAAATCCGTTAAATGGTTTAGCTTCCGCTATAGCATCGGATATTAGTTTCTATTATTCATGTTAAATAGATGCACTCACGCTACATACATATGCATGGCTTGTATTCTAACTATATGAGGCTAGTGATACTTTTGGAATACTAATCATCATCTATCTCTAAATGCAGTTGTATTCCTTGTGGGCATGTGTACGGCAGATCTTGTATGGAGACGTTGCTGGGTCGTTCTGGCCAGAATAGTGCCAAGGTACCGTGAGTGGGTCTGCATATACTCAGTGAACAGACTATATCAAAGATATATATCCGATATCTGAATGGAAATTCTCAACTTATCCATGACTGTTGATATTTCTAACCAGTGCCCTCAGTGTGGCAAACAATTTGAGGAGAAGCTTATAATCAACCTCTACGCACCAGAAAACATGTTGGAGGGTTGCTGCAGTCCTGAGGTTCTGTTTCTTTCATCCGCTGTACATCTATAGATGTGTCGAGTTTGTTTTTAAAGACATCCACTTTAGATGTAGGATGTTGGTTTATGTTGATCTATATATATGACGATATTTTTCTTACCTTTTATGAGATAACCGGACCTTTTGGTTCAATTCTATAAGTAATAATAGTATCTTTTCATATTCAACCCCCACTAATAGCGAAAAATTACATAGAATCAAGATACTGGGAACGGAAACAAATAATTCACTAGAATCAATAGCATCCATTTCGCCCTATTTCTTTCTCACAATTCGGGTCTTGCATGAGTACAATTTGGCAACAAAATGATACCCCATTCCAATTTAAACCTTTACATATTAAAGAAACACATATATTTGGTACTTTGAAAGTTAGTATTAATTTTAGAATTTGCTGGTTAATTCAATATATCTGACTTATTGAGCAATTTAATCTGGATATGTAGATAATCTATTTCAAAAAATAAATTGAAACATTACCTATGTACTTCTGAATATGAGTTGTTTGAAATTTACAGTTAATTATCCATGAGTAAATATCTAAAACATAATGAAAAATCATCAATTTGGACCATGTTCAGAAGTTGACCATTGATGGCCATTTAATTTTAACAATGGCCTATCAGTCAATTGCTCAGATTTTAATATTGCCTTAGCTTTAGTGTGGTAAGGTGGAGCGCTGCAAAATCTCTTAGAACCTTTTCACGTTAAGTGCTATCTTTTGTGGCTTTCCAATAGTAGAAACATTAGTTTTTTCCACCATCACCTTGGTTAGTCTCATTGCTGCTAAAATCCGACAAGAAAACAAAAAAAAATAGGTCAACACGAGACACCAAATTTTTATGTCCATAACCCTTCTGGGAAAAACAAGGATGCATGATGGTTATTGCAAAAGCAATCATTTTTGTTAAGCCTGGTGGAAAACTATTATATCTTTATTTGCCCATAGAGTTGTGGCACTTTTGTCCTATTATGCTGGCCTGAAATGACTTGTCGATCTATTCATCATTAACAGTTTGTTCTCTGTTGACTTTAGATTCACTAACAAAGTGAAGCACTTAGGTTCATCCTTTTCATTCTGGATGTCTTCTAAAACCATCCTTATGGATGATATTGCATTTGAACATGTTCACCCTTACTAGTTAGTACTCCCACTGTAAAGAAATATAAGAGCGTATAGATCACTACTTTAGTGATCTAAACACTCTTATATTTATTTACGGAGGGAGTGCATAGTAGTAATCATGTAGTAAATTACTTTATATTAGGTCCTACTGAATGGGTAACCAGACATCGGAAAAAATGTTATAAACATATAATCAACTGTAGCAGTATCCACCTTAAGGTTTTTATTACTATAACTAGTATCGTTGTTAGGGGGCTTCTTTAGTTTTAATGTTGATTACATCTCATAAATTCTTCTTTTGCTCAATTGACCTGAACTGCAGGAAATTAAAGCGTTTTACGAACATATATTTGTTGCAGTAAGGGCAACGTGTATTGAGATTCAACAATGGTTTAGAGAACGGGTTGCTCAGATGGAGAGAATAGTAAACAAAAAGTTGACAATGGCTAAGGCCAACGTGATGTTAATGAAGGAGCGATTGAAGAAGATGGCTGAACAAGAAAAGATGGTGCCAAAGGATATGATAGTGTTCATGGAGCAGAATTGCCCTCAGCTGATGATTTGTGTGTCGTGCGTGTTCTCGTCCATACCAGCACCTGGTATGGAAGGTAGGGATGAGATTGCCAATGTCGAAATTATGGTCAGAGAGGGGCCTTGTCACCATGCCGTGGAAGCTAGTGAACGGGGTGGCAGAGGCAATGAGTTAAATCATACTGTATCTGGTTCGGGCGAGGAGACCGATGGCTCATACAGAGAAAGTAGCTACTTTGGTGAATATAATGCGAACATCTCCAACAAAGAAGCAAATAGGATGCTGGTGAGTGCGAACATGGAGGCTTCAGCTGAAGGGGGGAAAGGCATTGATGCTAAGGCACCAGCACGGCCAACCTGCTCTATCTGCATGGAACCGTGGACCTCCATGGACGAGCATCACATCTGGTGAGGAATATGGTTTCCACTGTTGATTTTTTTGGGTATATGCTACTTAACTGACGTCTTATTCCATGATACTGTGCTGAAAGTGAGCCTCATATGCTAGCTCGCTGAAATAACTTCAGTTATGTCCTGCTTTGATTAATACCATCTCCATGTTGGGATTCGAATTTTATCATGACAATATATACATGCAGTAGCCACCACTTGGGATCATTACAACTACTCCTAGTGGATGCAGCTGATTTTTTAAGATCATGCACCAGCTTTAACAATCCATTGTTTCTGATCCTTTTTTTTTCTCACCGAGAGGAATAACGCTTGTGTTTTGAGTAATGTTAAGATTTAAGTTTATGATAGGTTAGGTATAGCGATTGAATTAGTAAGAATGTTTCCTTCTCGCCATCAACTAGACAATTGTTATAGGCATAGTTGCAATCCATTGTTGAATTATTCCAGATCATGAATTCATTATCCATTTGACATGATTGAGCTAGGTGATCACTGTGTATGCATATTAGGCGGGTTTGGGTTGAGGATGCTGAGGATGTGGCACCAAATGATCATATAGTGTAGGAGGGCAGTCTTTTCTGGACCTTTCATGGTGCTTACTTTCATTTGGTGACCAGATCAGAGGTTTTCCATTTTCCTTGTCTTGGGGTTACTAGATTTTATTCAGTATCCATAGACAGGGTTGTGTTCTCTAGATCATCTCCCATCTCCAACTTGCAGTTGTATTCCTTGCGGGCATGTCTACGGCTGGTCGTGCCTAATAAGGTGGCTCAGGGATCAGCTTTCAAGGAATGAGAATCTGAAGGTAACATGCCAGATTCTGAATGTACTTCATATTAACTTACATTCATGAATCAAATCATGGGAACCTGAGATTTCTCTACTTATGGATGCATATTTATCTTTCTAACCAGTGCCCTCAATGTGCGGAAAATTTTGAAGGCAATCTTATCAACCTCCATGCACCATTGTGTCAGGTTCTGATTCTTTTGTCCGTTGTACTTTCACTAGGTGTTGCATTGTGGACTATTGCTTTCTTTGTTTTCTCGTATAGTAGAAACAATAGTTGTCTGTCTCGCCAGTCCACATCAGCTTATATTGTCTCTAAATCATTAACGGCCGTCCCTCACACTCCATTGTTGGTTGTTCGTTTGCCTATACCCACATCACTTATATCCCAACGCGCATCTTAAAGAAATACCTGTACTTAGAATTGTAGGTGTGCTCAAGTTGTATGTTCAATGATAGTTTATAGTTGAGACATGCAAGTGTTCAGGTTATACTTTTAATACTTGGATATAGTAGGACGATTTTGCTTTTCAGCCATTTATGACACTGCCATTCCTTTTTGCCACCGCCTTTGCTTTTGGGCCGTTACCATCCTTCAAACCGGTTTACTGGCTCCACCTGTTAGCATTTTTTGGCAAAAAGGCAACCTTCTCTTTTCATTATTGGCCTTGTCCCTAATCTTGGAAGATGTAAGAAGTTTCAAGGGAATAATGAAATTTTGATAATTAGACCTAAGTATTGGCATAACCAGAATTCCAGGTGCGACTAGTGGCATTGACATAAAATTGCCGCACATTATTTTTTTTTCCAAATTTTGAGCACATTATTGTTAATACATAGTGATGGAGGCTATCATTGTTGGAACTTCTTATGTTATGTTTACATCCCCCATTCTAAAACGACTCAACCTACCAACGTCCTATAAACCACAGGATTTTCATCTGGTTGGTGATGAACATTAAAAATTCAAGTGCTACGCAGTTGTATAATTTGGTGTATATAGAAGAGGTTTTGTTTTGCTAGATGTGGATTATACATATCACAAGTTCTCATCTCAATTAACCTGCCGGTGCAGGAAGTGCATGAGTATTATGAAACTAAGTTGGCTGAGTTTGAGGCATCGAGGGAAGAATGTATGATATTTGCAAAATATCATTCTCAGTATGACCTGCTAAGTGCACAGGCGAAGTTTTGGGATGAGCTGCGTGCACTAATTAGCCCTGAAATTGCTGAGGTTGAAAGAGTGATGATGGAACACGTGGCAAAGGCTAACAGTAGCTTGGTGCTGATGAAGGAGCACATGAAGAAGATGGCTGAAGAAGACACGGTGACAACGGAGCATCTGATCGGATACATGGAACAGACTTGCCATTGCTCTTGCCTCTTTCCTACCCTACCCAATCTACCCATATGACCCTGCTGATCAAAGCTGATGGATGGTCTGCTTTGTACCACACATTATGTATTTGTACTTCATCATATGTACTGTGGTGTACCAGGACTCTGGTTTGACCTCATCATTTGTCAAGAACATGGCAGCTGGCGCTAGGGTCACCAAGTCTTCCTGTGTGGAGATGTGGTGTGAACACTAAGTATGTTTCAAACAGTCGAAAATATGTGGTACTTGCTTCTTTTAAGGTAAACCATTGGTCTGTTTATTACCTCGGTCTTCTACTTTTGAGTTGCTTCATTTTATTTATATATAAATTTCAGTCAAGCACACAACTATAATTGCATACCACTATGTCTAAAGTTGTGCCCCGTACTCAAATTGCAGCTAGCAACATGATGTTACTTGCATGTGCGGTGTGCTGGCTGAGGAAGGGAAAGCAATATATTTTCCCGACAAAGGGTAATATATTAAAATCAAGATGATACCAATTCCATGTCGTCATCACAACGATACAATATCTGGAGCTAGTTGAGACATTGAGGATGCACACATACAGAAAAAGAAAAATTAGAAAATAAAGAGAGTAGAGGTGACCAACGACACACAACAAGCAAACAAGCATCAACACCACCCATCACCCTTGACAACACATGAACTACGAAAGAATTCTCTGATGGCAACACTTTCAAGAAGGAAATGCAACAAGTCTAATTTGTTCTTGAGATTCAAAAGCTTAGGGCAACTCCAATAGGGAGTACCAAACAGATGACACCAAATGTCAGCAGACATCGGGCTGGGCGTCGACAATCCAGTGGTAGTCATCAAATTAGGATAGTGTGTTACGACTGACAGTGAGCCTGGTGGACTGAGAGGAAAAGGAGCCAAGTGCAACACATGAGTTGCGCGAAGATGTGGTCCAACTAGCATTGGGTAGGGAGGACGCCCGGACTCCCCCACACCTTCCCCCAATTTGGTGATCAGTCTGAACAAATTAGATGCCTGTGTGCATCCTAGCTGTGCAGAGGCCGGGTGTGTGCTCGTTGTGTTTATATTCACTTGATGCTTCATTCTGAGTCAATAAAATTCACCCTTTGTCAAAAAAAGAGATTTTTTTGGAAATGGAGGTATACCCCCGGCCTCTGCATCATGATGATGCATGCGGCCCTTTTATTAAAAATGCAAGAAGTATCATCATAAAGGTCTTACAGCTCGCAAACGGAGCAAAAACAAAGAAAGGCCTAAAAAAACAACCGATACGGTGATAATAAGGACAAGCTCTCTAGCCCTCTATCCTGTTATGGGAACGCCATCCGAACCGTTTGAATATAGCCCGAGCCACCATCTCCCATTGGTTGCACCTAGTAACCAAAGGCTCCCTGCAGTCCATAGGAGTGAGTAAGGACCACGTACGGATCCAAGCTGTAGCTCTGAAGATAACCTGCAAAAAAGTTAAGTTGTGTTGTCTGTTAAAATTCATATCGTTTCTGCAGTTCCATATAGCCCATAGTAACGCACATATTCCAATCCGAATACGAGCCGCCGTGATCTGTTCAACCCCAGCCAACCACGTCCCAAACAAAGACGCAATATCTACTAGGGGATTAATATTAAAAGCTATATGAATCATTCTCCACAGTAATTTGGCAAGTGGGCATTCAATAAATAAATGTTGTATTGTCTCATCTTGAGCACAAAAACAACTCCGCGAGTTGCCTACCCATCGCCTCTGAATTAAGTTGTCCTTTGTGAGTATAACTTGCTTGTGGACAAACCACATGAAAATTTTAATCCACGAAGGAACCTTAACCTTCCATATATGAAGTGACCTTGAGAGGGGGCCAGAATTAATCAAATCCGTATAAAAGGATTTCACCGTAAATATCCCATTTTTAGTTAACTTCCATTGTGTAGAATCCGGCACGTCGGAGAGTCGAACTTCAATCAATCTCCGGACCAAGTGCATCCAGGATGTCCATCTCGCACCTACTAACGTACGTCTGGACTAGATATTCAAGGTAATAGTTTGAAGGACGATACCTACGTAATCTTCCTTACATTGCACAATATTGTAAAGGGTAGGATATTGTAGGCCAAGGGTGTCTCTCCTAACCATGTATCCTCCCAAAATCTCGTTGACATCCCGTTGCCAACCAAGAATTTGATCCTACGAAAGAACAGATCCTTCGTTCGCATAAGTCCCTTCCAGAACGGTGAATCAGTTGGTCTGATGGTAGTCTGGGCTAACGTTTTCGAGTGCAAATACTTATTGCGCAGGATTTGAGACCACATGCCCTCCGGCTCTGTCACTAACCTGTGCAACCATTTGCTCATAAGACATTTATTCTTAATTTTCAAGTTCTCAATACCGAGACCCCTTTGGTCTTTAGGTCGACAAAGGATATCCCAACGCGCGAGACCGTATTTCCTCTTGGCCTCATCAGACTGCCAAAAGAATCGAGATCTAAAGAAATCAAGTCGCTTTCGGACCCCTTTCGGAATTTCGAAGAACGAGAGTAAAAATATTGGCATGCTCGTTAGTACTGAGTTGATCAGAACTAATCGGCCCCCATATGACATCAACTTGCCCTTCCAGCAGCTGAGTTTTTTTCGATTCGTTCTTCAATTACTTTCCATTCTTTATTAGATAATTTACGGTGATGAATCGGAATACCCAAGTAACTGAATGGTAAGGCACCTACCTCGCATCCAAACAATTGTTTGTAAGTGTGTTCCTCGTCTTTTGCCTTCCCAAAACAGAACACCTCGCTCTTATGGAAATTGATCTTTAAGCCAGACAATTGTTCGAATAGACATAAGATAAGTTTCATATTACGTGCCTTAGCCATGTCATGTTCCATGAAAAGGATAGTGTCATCAACATATTGTAGAATGGACACCCCTCCATCAACTAGATGAGGAACTAGACCCTCTACATGCCCGTGTTGCTTGGCCCTGCCAATAATGACGGCCAACATATCTGCCACAATATTGAACAGAAGGGGTGACATGGAATCCCCTTGTCTCAGCCCCTTATGCGTCTGGAAATAATGACCAATGTCATCGTTCACCTTAATTCCGACACTACCCTTCTGGACTTGAGTATCCACCCGGTGCCTCCAGGTTTCACTAAAACCCTTCATGCGGATTTCCTGTTGAAGAAAAGGCCATTTTACTTTATCATTAGCCTTCTCAGAATCCACTTTTAAGATAACCCCATCTAGTTTCTTCGAGTGAATCTCATGAAGAGTTTCATGTAAGACAACTACTCCTTCGAGTATGTGTCGTCCCGACATGAAAGCTGTCTAACTAGGTTGAATCACTGAGTGAGCAATTTGTGTCAATCTATTGGTTCCAACCTTTGTGAAGATTTTGAAACTCACATTCAGCAGGCAAATGGGTTGAAATTGTTCTATCCGAACTGCCTCATTCTTCTTCGGTAATAACGTTATTGTACCAAAATTTAGATGAAATAACTCCAAATGGCCTTCGAAAAAATCATGAAACATAGGCATAAGATCATCTTTAATGATGTGCCAACATTTCTTATAGAATTCAGCTGGAAACCCATCTGGTCCCGGTGCTTTATTCGACTTCATTTGAGTTATGGCCAAATGAACTTCTTTTCAGAAAACGGTGTAGAGAGAACATCGTTCTCCGCTGCCTATAATTGAGGTATATCATCAATCACAGACTCATCAAGAGACACCGTGGAAGTATTGGGAGGTCCAGAAGGTTCAGTCCGCCAAGAGCGGACTGACTGAAGCTTGTACTAGCCTTTTGACATGATTTGAGGTAAGTAAAGAATGTGTAAATAATATTACCGCATAGACAGTAGCCCCTAATGCTCTGTTTGGCGTTCGGGAAGAAAAGCCGAATAGAGGATCAAATAAAATTTGCAGGAGTCTAACAAAAGGAGTCAATATGCGTATGCAGGCTTCTCTGCTTGCGTCCGCCGCACTGACTGCGGAAGTGGACACGCTAAAGCAGAACCTCGAGCGGTCCGAGCAGGAGCTCGGTCATGCCAAGAAGCAGCTCGAGGACAATGAAGGTAAGAAATACCGTGTTTAAATATATATATAAAAGGCGCAATTGCAAAAAATTACAAGATTATCGTGGCTATTGTAGGGGCCACGTCTGAGGTGGCGACCCTTAAGCAGGCGCTGGACGAGGCCGAGAAGAGGGCAGCCTCGGAGCACACCGAGCGGGAGAAGTATGAGGCCGAAGTTGGCAAGGTGCGGCAAGAGCTCCAGGCTCTCATGGAAAAGCATGAGAGTTTGGAGCTTGACTCAAAGACGCGAGCGTTCGAGCTCGCGGTGGCTATTGAAAATGCCAAGTCTGCCAAGGCCGAATCCTAGAAGACCCTCCAGGAGTTGGATGAGGTGAAGAAGATAGCGGCGTGTAAGGCATTCTTTATGCAAAGCAAACACATAAACGTGAGTTACTTGTTACTTACCCGAATCCGGAGCTCTCCAGGAGCATTCGCAGATCTTCCCCGGAGTGTGTCCGATGCCGCCGCATTCTATCGAGCCGAGGAGGGCAGCTCGACGGAGAAGGTGTTCTGGTCTCAGTACGCTGAGGCCGGACACCCCGTGCCCCTGAGCGACCAGCTGAAGCAACTGGTCGAGTTTCACAAGGCGGCCGAACAGGCCATGAAGGGCCTCACTGTTCGGCTGTGGCCCGGAGGGGCTCTGCCTGGGAGCTATTTCGGGCTGGTGCGGCGGCTGGTGGAGGCCTGTCCAAGGCTCGAAGTAATCAAGCGCTACGTCTGCATTGAGGGTGCCCGTAGGTCCCTTGCCCGTGCTAAGGTGCACTGGGGCAAGCTGGATGCTGAGAAGCTTGTGAAGGATGGACCACCACCAGGAAAGAGCATCGCAAGCCCGAGAATTACTATAAGGATGTTCTGAAGGGTGCCCGCCTTGTGGCGGGTGAATGTTCTAGGGATGTAATTTTTGAGTGAAACTTGCTCGTTTTGTCTTGTGCGCTGAAAACTTGTTTATATGCGCTAAGCAATGCTGTTGGAATTTAAAATATTACCTTCTGTGCGGCTGTTTATCAATTCTGAGAGATGGCGAGTCGTCGGCTTTTGCCCCCGTGCCGCTAGTGCTAGGGTGTTCGGGGATAAACCTGAGCGCTCTTTTCCCCATGTTTGGGTCCTTCGAGGGAGGCGCTCAGCCCAACGAACAAGGCAATCGGACTATAATGCGTGAACACTCTCACTTAGCCATAGAATTCTATAATTTTAAATTTCGGCGAAGCCCCTGGTATTCGGAAGACCGAGTTCAGGGCGCTATCCACGCCTTGGCCGGACAGAGCCGGCTCCTCGCCCTAAGCGGCATAAGTCTTTAGGGACTCGAAAAAACCTCTCGAACAGCGACCAGCTCTCGCTTCATCATGACAGTCAGTTTTAGCTTTCTCCATTGAGGTGCTAGACCCAGCTCAACCGGGGCACAATCGCAGTGGTTCTCCTAGTGCTACCTTAGCCGATATAGCGGAACGTAAGACACCAAAACATAGGAGCCGGGCAAACCCAACTATTGACCCAAGACATGATTCGGAGCCGATGCATATAATGTTATAAGTTCGGGGTGCCGCACTTGTTAAAGTGTTCTGACTTCTCACACCATATTGAGGGGTACTAAAGCCCCTGGCGTATTTTGGCCGTACCAACGTGTACGGGTGCACCATGTCGTTAAGGAACATATATAAAGAAAAAAAGGTAATGCAAAAATAGACGAAAGCTATGCATTGTTTATTAAAAAGGGCTGCGATCAAAGCAGAACGATACAAATAATGCGATAAGTGGAAGGTTGGACTAGTTAACATGTCCGTTCCAGGGGCAAGCTGCGGAATAGTATGCGGAACGGGTATACTGCTCGTGATAGAGACCACCTGGGAGTTCCGTAGTGCGGCATGGCTTGTCTGCTTCCCTGGTTCTTGCATCGTTTGTGCGGAAATTGAACTGCCGAACAGGCCTTCCGAAGGATGAAGTCCTGAAAGTAAGAGAAAATTAAAAAATCGGCAGCCCCTGGTATGGTTTAAGCCGTGTTTTGGGCGTGCCGTGATGGTGCCCCTCCCCCTGTGCCCATGGTATCTCTAGAGCGTAGTTATGTACGCGAAGTACTGGCGTCGCCTTTTTGCGAGGGTTGGTGTTGGGGCCGCATTGCTACGCCTGCTCGGATCGTGCCAGGCGGTCTTGTTGTAGGTTACTCCGGGCGCGCTTGACGGTGTCCGGTCGTTTAGTGGCTAGACTGGAGAACTGCCTGGAGAGGCTGCTTTGAACTTCCGCTGCAAGGGCCGCCGTGTGCTTCTCTGTTCAGAGGGAGCGTTCGATGTTTCCATTAACCGTAATTACTCCTCGAGGGCCTGGAATCTTGAGCTTAAGGTATGCGTAATGCGGTACCAAATTGAACTTAGCGAATGCGGTTCGCCCGAGCAGTGCCTGATAGCCACTGTGAAACGGGACTATATCGAAGATTAACTCCTCGCTTCGGAAATTATCCGGAGATCCGAAGACCACTTCAAGTGTGACTGAGCTTGTACACTTGGCCTCTACACCTGGTATTACGCCTTTAAAAGTCGTTTTGGTGGGCTTAATCCTAAAGGTATCTATGCCCATTTTCCGCACTATATCCTGGTAAAGCAAGTTCAGGCTGCTGCCACCGTCCATAAGGACTCTAGTGAGATGAAATCCGTCAATAATTGGGTCTAGAACTAATGAGGCGAATCCTCCATGACGGATGCTAGTGGGATGGTCCCTTCGATCAAAGGTGATTGGGCAGGAGGACCATGGGTTGAACTTTGGGGCGACTGGCTCTACCGCGTATACGTCCCTTAACGCACGCTTCCGCTCCCTTTTGGGGACATGGGTTGCGTATATCATGTTCACCGTCCACACTTGTGGGGGAAAACCCTTCTGTCCACTGTTGTTCGGCGGCCGGGGCTCATCATCGTCATCTCTATGCAGCCCCTTGTCTTAATTTTCGGTGTTTATCTTGCCTGCCTGCTTGAACACCCAACAATCCCTGTTGGTGTGATTGGCTGGCTTTTCGGGGGTGCCATGTATCTGGCACGAGCGGTCGAGTATTTGGTCCAAACTGGAAGGGCCCCTAGGATTCCTTTTGAATGGCTTTTTCCGCTGACCGGATTTAGAGCCTCTGAATCCGACATTAACTGCCGTATTCTCAGCATTGTCGCCGTTAATGCAACGCTTCTGCTTGTTGCGACGCGACCTGCCACTACTGTCCCTGGTGTCCGAATTACCAGGGTTCTTGGTCATATTGTTGCAAGCCAGCTGTCTTCTCCCGCGCGAAAGCGGGTCATGAGTGTCGTGAGTGCTGCCATAGATTTCGGCTTTTCCTGTCCAAGGTGCCGGGCCAGCCACTCGTCACGGATATTGTGTTTGAAGGCTGCTAGGGCCTCAGCGTCCGGACAGTCGACTATTTGATTTTTCTTTGTTAGGAACCATGTCCAGAATTGCCTGGCCGATTCCTCTGGCTGCTGAATTACGTGACTTAGGTCATCGGCGTCTGGGGGTCGCACGTAAGTGCCCTGGAAATTGTCGAGGAATGCGGCTTCCAGGTCCTCCCAACAACTGATTGATCCTGTTGGCAAGCTGTTAAGCCAATGCCGAGCTGGTCCTTTAAGCTTGAGTGGGAGGTATTTGATGGCGTGGAAATCATCGCCACGGGCCATGTGGATATGAAGGAGATAATCCTCGATCCATACCGCAGGCTCTGTTGTGCTATCATATGATTCGATGTTTACGGGTTTGAAACCCTCGGGGATTTGATGATCCATTATTTCGTCTGTAAAGCAAAGTGGGTGTGCGGCGCCTCTGTACTGGGCTATATCATGACGTAGCTCCAATGAGCCTTGTCTACTGTGTTCGGCCCTGCCGAATTTGTGGCCGGCATGACGGTTACCGTCTCGAGCCGTGGGGCGCCCACGCGATCCGTAGATCGATCTTGTTTGCCTTGCCTTGTCCTCCAACATGTCTCGTAAGTCCGGTGCATATTCCCGTGCCTTGGTACGGGGTGCAGCTTCAGTGGAGGGCCAAGAGGCCTCTCTGTCGTGACCACGAGGTGGCCGGTTGGCCGCATCAAGTGCTTCCTCCTCTAATCGGGGTAGCAACCTGCGCTTTGGGTAGCTCTTGGAGGGGCGTTCGAGTTTATGCTCTTCGGCCGCAAGGACTTCAGTCCATTTGTCGACTAGCAAATCTTGATCAGCTCTAAGATGTTGCTATTTTTTCTTGAGGCTTCTTGCCGTGGCCATAAGCCTGCGTTGAAAATGCTTTTGCTCGACGAGATCCTCTGGCACGACGAATTCATCATCGTCGAGGCTTGCCTCGTCTTCGGAGGGAGGCATATAATTATCATCCTCGACCTCTCTGTCTGCCGCTCTCTCATGAGGGCTGGTTTCTTCATCCTCCTGTGCTAAATCTTGCTGGAGTGGGTTTTCTTCGGCGCTTTCCGGAGTATTATTATCTCCCGTGCTGGAATCACCGTGTTTGTTTTGGCGGGATTTTGAGTGGCGCCGCTGACACCGGCGCTTAGACTGTTTCTTGGAGGGGTCATCCTCCGCTGTTCCATCGCCATCTCCCTCTTTTGGGGTGTCCAACATGTATATGTCATACGATGAGGTGGCTTTCCAGGGCCTAGTAGGCGCTGGTTCTTCATCATCTCCTTCATCGGCGTCCATACCGTCGATGTCCTCGGAGTCGAAGTCGAGCATGTCGGTTAAGTCGTCGACAATGGCTATAAAGTGGGTGGTGGGTGGGCTTTGAATTTCGTCATCGTCCATACCCCAACCTTGCTGACCTTAGTCCGGCCAGGGCTCTCCTGATAAAGAGAGAGACTTCAGTGACTTCAGGATATCGCCGAAAGGTGAGTGCTGAAAGATGTCCGCGGTAGTGAACTCCATGATCGGCGCCCAATCGGATTCGATCGGTAGGGGCACGGAGGGTTCAGAGTCCGGAGAGGAGTCCGGCTCCTTGGAGTCACGAGTCTCGCAGAGTACGGGGCTGGTGCTTGGCTCAATCGCCGTTGGGGTCGCAGCCCCCGAGGTGGCATCCAACCTCCCATCCTCGATCGGCGCAGTTGGCTCCGAATTAAGGGTCGGAGCCGATGCGGGTGCGGCCTCCAGGGCACTTTTCAGCGGCAGAGCTAGATCATGCTCGTCGTGACAGTGCGGCGCGCTCGGCAGTGGCTCGAATCCATCGAAGATCAAGTCCCCGAGGATGTCAACCGTGTAGTTTAAATTACCAAATCTGACTTGACGACCAGGGGCGTAGCTTTCGATCTGCTCCAGACGGCCAAGCGAATTGGCCCGCAGTGCGAAGCCGCCGAAGACGAAGATCTGTCCGGGGAGGAAGGTCTCACCCTGGACTGCATCGCTATCGATGATCGTAGGAGCCATCGAGCCTGACGGCGAAGACACAGAGGAACTCTCAATGAAAGCACCAATGTCAGTGTCAAAACCAGCGGATCTCTGGTAGGGGGTCCCGAACTGTGCGTCTAGGCCGGATGGTAACAGGAGACAAGGGACACGAAGTTTTACCCAGGTTTGGGCCCTCTCGATGGAGGTAAAACCCTACGTCCTGCTTGATTAATATTGATGATATGGGTAGTACAAGAGTAGATCTACCACGAGATCGAGGAGGCTAAACCCTAGAAGCTAGCCTATGGTATGATTGTTGATGTGTATGTTGTCCTACGGACTAAAACCCTTCGGTTTATATAGACACCGGGTAGGGTTAGGGTTACATAGAGTGGGTTACAATGGTAGGAGATCTGCATATCTGTATCACCAAGCTTGCCTTCCACGCCAAGGAAAGTCCCTCCCAGACACGGGACGAAGTCTTCAATCTTGTATCTTCATAGTCCAGGAGTCCGGCTGAAGGTATAGTCCGGCTATCCGAACACCCCCTAATCCAGGACTCCCTCAGCCCCCTCCACAGTTTTACAACTCGGTCATATTGTCGTAGTGCTTAGGCAAAGCTCTGCGTCGGTAACTTCATCATCACCGTCACCACGCTGTCGTGCTGACATGACTCTCCCTCGGCCTCAACTCGATCAATAGTTCGAGGGACGTCACCGAGCTGAACGTGTGCAGATCGTGGAGGTGTCGTATGTTTGGTACTTGGATCGGTTGGATCGCGAAGACGTTCGACTACATCAACCGCGTTACTAAACGCTTCCGCTTTCGGTCTACGAGGTTACATAGACACACTCTCCCCCTCTTGTTGCTATGCATCTCCTAGATAGATCTTGCGTGATCATAGGTAATTTTTTTGAATTACTGCGTTCCCCAACATGAGGCTGATACGTCCATTTTGCGTCATGTGTTCTTTCTGTTATATATGATGGTTTTATCTATAATAATGATTTTTGGAGTAAATGTCTTTTCTCTCATAATTTGCAAGGTACACACCAAGAGGGAGAATTTCGGCAGCTGGAAATTTGGACGTGGAAAAGCTACGTCAGGCTACCTATTCTGCACAACTCCAAACAAGCTAAAACTTCACAAAGATTTTTATGGAATATTTAAGAATTATTGGAGCAAATAACTACCAGAGGGGGCCCACCAGGTGGGCACAACCCACCTTGGCGCGCTAGGGAGCCCAGGCGCGCCCTGGTGTGTTGTGCTCACCCAGGCCCACCTCTGGTGTCGGTGAGAACGACACCTATGGGGTCACTGGGATCCCTTCTACCGTCGGTGGGCGCGGGGTTGTAAGAACAACAGGTATAGGAGCTAGCACACGGATCGTTTCCCAGGTTCGGGCTGTGAGGAAGCGTAAAACCCTAGTCCTGCTTTGGTGGATGTATTGAGTGTTCTTGAGCTTTCTGAACTAGCTATGGTGGTTGTGCTATTTCAAAAAGCTGAATCCCCCTCTTGGTCGCCTTGGGCCTCCTTTTGTAGGAAAAAGGGGCTGCCACAGTGGCACACAAGAGGTGGAAAGGCCTACAGTGCGCAAGCTTATCGCACGACATTATGGGACAAAGCGCATTAAATGCACTACGTCGGTGTCCATTAGCTTTATTGGGGACAGGAACGAGGCCCGTCCTGTCCGTCGCCGCTCCGCCTCACTTCGACACGCGCCCAGGCTGGCGATGCATGCAGCCCCATGTAGGCAGGCAAGCAGCTGAGGTGGCACGGTGGTAGGGCCTTCATGAAGATCTGCATGCCGCCACGTAGGTGCTTGCTGATTTGGCCTGGAAGCTGCATGCTGCCACACAGGTGCCTGCTCAGCTGGTTGGGCTGGCAGCTGCATGCGAACGGCGGCGGAGTCTTGGCTGGTGCGGACCTGGCAGTGGCCCTGCTGACGCCCTCGGCAAGGGTCTTGCCGGGGGCTCAGCAAGGGTCTTGCCGTGGCGTTGTTGTCATCCCCGGCAAGGATCTTGCCGGGGGTCTTGTGGATTTCCTCGGCTAGGATCCTGCCAAGGGTCGCCGTCTTCTGGTCCTCATCTGAACTCATATGTTTATGATCTTGACAAAGATCTACATGCCACCACAGATGCACCTCCCGAGCCTTGGTTTCGACGCAGTTGATTGGGTCGGAACCTGTGGGCTCAAGGGTGGCTCACTCTGCTGGTGTTGGGCAGGTTGCCCCGGCAAGGCTCTTGCCGAGGCTGCCAGGGGGGGGGGGTGCCTCGGCGAGGATCTTGCTGAGGGAATCCACCTTGCTCTCTTGCCCTCCTACGCTTCTGGTCTTGGCATCACCTTGGTTGTCTTGTGCTTCGGCTTCTCTCCGGTTTCCCTCCTCTGCCCTACTAAGTGTGGCCGCGACGCGTGGCTCGGACTGCCCGTGCACAAGTAGAGGGGTCAAAAGGAGAGCCCCTAATTTTGTACACCGGCAGGAGCCCCCGGGCCTGGGCCACACATAAGCGTGATGCGTTGTTGGGCTAGGCCTAGAACGATGGCGCAGGCAGGTGGGGCGGATTTTACCGTAGTGACTTCCCGTACGCAGCGCTTCCCCGCGACCCGCGTTGAACGCGCAACGTGGAGGGTCATGCGTGATGTGGGGGTCATGCGTGGGACGGTTCTCGCACGCATGCGTCACATCATTGTAAAGAGGCGGCTCGCACCTTCCCCGTAAAAAAGGAAACGGCCGCGAGCACGCTGCTCATTTACCCCCTGCGTCTTCTCCAATCTAAGAGCTATTGTTCCTTCCTTCTTCCTCAAACCCTTGATCGCCGCCACCGCACCTTTGCTATCATTTCCCCTCCACCGCTCGCAGCCGCCATGGCACCCAAGACTGGCAAGGGCAAGGGAGCAGCCAAGAATGCCGGAGGGGCGGAGCCGCCGGAGAAGGAGTTGGCGGCGCGACAGATGGAGCTCGCCTAATTTCCCTCGACGATCGATGCGGCCCACCTTCGGGACAACTTCAAGCCGCTGTGGGGGGTCAAAACGGGGGGAGAGACAACGGGGCATCCTGCCACACGCGTTATCCCCGCCAACTGCGGCAAAGCCGCCCCGAATCGGTATCCGTTCTTTGTCGATTAATTCTCTTGCGGCCTCTGCCCCCCTTCTCCGATCTCTTCAATGACATCATGCATACCTTGGTCTTCCACCTCCTGGATTTTACCCCAAACGTCGTGGCGTGCATGGATCTCTTCGCCCATGTCTGCGAGGGCTTTGCCGGCGTGCACCCCAACACGGCGCTCTTCCGCCACTACTTCTTCCCTTGGATCCAGCAGGGAGGCGCCATCTCCGGTTGTCTCGCCTGGATCCCGAGGTCCAAGGGGGCATACCCGGAGGGCGCTCAGAAGGAGAGGTGGGAGGAGTGGCGGAGCCGGTGGTGCTGGATTGAAGAGGAGGATCCGCAAGAGTTCTGCCAGGTTCGCCAGGCGCCGCTGGTTCGCGGCAATGATTGGAGCAGTGTCGATGCCGACGACACGAAGCTCACGGTCGCTACCACCAGGATTCTTCGCCTCACAGAGGCCGGGGTCACCCTAGAGATGATCGGGGTGGATTTCATCCGCCTCCGAATCGCTCCGCTGCATAACAATGGGAGGCTGGTCTGGCTCTTCATGAACGCGGCAGACATCATGCGACTCCGCCTCGGCCTCGACCACAACATCACCGTGTTGGCGCATGCCCACTTCTGCCAGCGGCTCTTCCATCTTGATGTGGACCGTGACGGCACGGCCGAGAGCTCCCACTAGGCTGCGAAGGCCGGCAAGGTCGTCAAGGGGCCCTTGTTTGGGTTGCCGGCGGGGGTGGTTCCGCTAAGCAACAACTCACACGAGACTGACATCATCGCCATGATGCGGGACTACAACATGCATGGCACCGTCCGAAACTGGGTTGCGCCGTCAGAGGAGCAGGTGCAGGAGTTTTTCGACACCCTGGAGGACAAGTACATCCGCGAGGAGTCGCGGCTCATCCAGGACACAACCCAGGCAGAGCTGGACTACATCGCCGCAAGGGCGGCAGATGCAGAGCTCGCCAGGGAGGTCGGCAGCGCCGGCGGCGTGGAGGACAAAGCCGCGGCAGCCATAGAGGAGAAGGAGCTCGCCCAGTGGGCGGAATCTGCTGGGGAGGCCAGCAGCGCTGGCACCGGGGCTCCTCTTATTGGAGACGACGATGACGAGCCGTCCGAGGAGGAGGCTGAAGCTGTCGAGCCCCTGCCCGCGGGGAAAGGGCGGGTCCTGCGATGGGCCACCTTCGGCGAGCCAGTTCGGCCCGGCAGGGCCATGCCCCCGGCAAGCCCAGGAGACGTCTGGGCGCCAAGCGAGGGCTGCGACTGCGAAGAAGTTGGTGAAGGCCGCAGTGGCGAAGAAGAAAGCATCTGCCCCTCCTCAACCCTCTTCCCCTCCTCCCGCAGGCGACGACATGGAGGTCTTCTTTGACCTCGGGTCTCTCAGCCCGAGGAGGAGGAGGAAGGCAGCAGAAGAGGAGGTGGAGGAAGAGGAATGGAGGCATTTATTACTTGGAAATCGATGTGAAATATACACGGACCATAAAAGTCTCAAATATATTTTCACACAGCCAGAACTAAACTTACGGCAACGACGCTGGTTGGAATTGGTAAAGGATTATGATGTTGGTATCCACTATCATCCAGGAAAAGCAAATTTAGTGGCCGATGCTCTTAGTCGGAACCCCAGCTCCGACGAAAACAGTCTGCAAAACTTGAGACCTGAATTCCAACAAGAATTTGCCAAACTCAACTTGTTAATGATAGCAGATGGCACCATATCAAACTTGGAAATACAGCCCGACCTTGTGGAGAGAATTAAAGAAGCTCAGCCTGGTCACCCCAGCATCGAAGGAATTAAAAGAAAGGTGAGTATGGGCAAGGCCTCGGAGTTCGTCGTAGACGATGGAGGAATATTATGGTACGGAGACAGACTCTGCGTGCCAAATATAGAGGACCTCAAGCAGCAAATTCTAGCTGAAGCCCACACCGCCCCATATGCGATCCACCCTGGAGGAACCAAAATATATAAGGATATTCAAGAAAGATTTTGGTGGCACGGTATGAAGAGGGACATAGCCACATTCGTTGCATGTTGCGATTCTTGTCAACGCATAAAAGTTGAGCATCAAAGACCAGCCGGACTACTCGAACCAAACAAAATACCTGAGTGGAAATGGGATGAAATAGGGATGGATTTCATTGTCGGACTATCTCGGTCACGACACGGGAATGATGCCATATGGGTCATCACCGATAGATTAACCAAGGTGGCACATTTCATTCCAGTGAAGACAACCTACAACACTCAGAGGCTTGCCAGGATTTATCTCTCCCGTATAGTTTGTCTGCATGGAGTCCCGAAGACTATAATATCCGACAGAGGCACTCAGTTCGTCTCGAGATTCTGGGATCATTTACAACAGGCTCTGGGAACTCAACTGGCCTTCAATACAGCCTACCATCCCCAGACTGATGGACAAACTGAACGTGTAAACCAAATTCTAGAAGACATGATGAGAGCATGTGTCCTCACCTATGGGACCAGTTGGGAAGAAAGCCTGCAATATGCTGAGTTCGCATACAACAACAGTTACCAGGCCAGCCTGCAAATGGCACCTTTTGAAGCCCTATACGGACGGAGATGTCGTACCCCGCTAAATTGGTCAGAAACAGGAGACAGCCGTATCTTCAGCCCAGACATGCTCAAAGAAGCCGAGGAAAAGGTCAAGCTAATCAGGGACCGACTCAAGCCAGCTCAGAGCCGACAGAAAAGTTATTACGATCAGAAACATCGTGGGGTCAATTTTGAACCCGGTGAATTTGTGTACCTACGAGTATCACCTATGAGGGGACTGCAACGGTTTAAGATTAAGGGGAAGTTAGCACCAAGATTCATTGGACCATTCTGCATAGTGGCACGAAGAGGCACTGTAGCCTACCAGCTAGACTTACCCGAAGAATTATCCGATGTCCACGACGTGTTCCACGTTTCGCAATTACGGAAGTGCGTAACCAACCCAGTGAAAAAAGTATACAATGAGAGCATTGACGTGCAACCAGACCTCACCTATCGGGAACGTCCAGTAAAAATATTAGAGGAGTCTGAAAGGAGAACCCGACAGAAAACCATCAAATTTTTCAGAGTTCAGTGGAGCAATCACACCGAAAGTGAAGCAACCTGGGAAAGGGAGGATTTCCTTCGGACAGAGCATCCACACTTATTTAAGGATCAGCTGAAATCTCGGGGACGAGATTTTTCCTAAGGGGGTAGGTGTTGTGACACTCCAAAATTTTTATTTGGTTTTTCAGCAAAAACTTTGTTGGTTTTTGAAAAGAGGCCATTTAAATTTTTTCCAGAAAACCTTCCTCTTAAAAACTTCTTTGGCAAGGATTTTTATTTTTGTATCTTCTTCAAACTATGGTGTTTGATCATTTAAAACTCTTTCTCTGATGGTTCCCTTCTCAAAGTATATTTTTGGAAATTATTCTTTTTCTTATAAAAAGAACTCTATGAATTTTGAGGTTTTTCTCATCTTGAAAACCACCCATGGTTTTACCATGTCTCCTATAGTAAATCTTCTCAAAATCCCTCCCTCCACCTCATGAACAATCTAAATTCTCTGTCTCAACAAGTCCAAACAAGTTTTGGATTTTATTTCAATTATTTTATCTCTCAAATCATTTCTGCCAATTACTTTGAGCCTGAGTGATTTTCAAAGCAAGTACCCTAATGCCTTTGATCCTTGAGCCCAAACCAACTCCCCTGGATAGTCCTTAGTACCCACAACCTAGAACCATCTTGATCCACTCTTCTTCCTTTCAAATTTTTCAAATTTCACTCACTGCAAGTTTGGACCAGATTTGACAAATTTGGTGAAATTCATATCTACACTTCTCCAAAAATTCCACAAAAATTCAGGCAGTCTCCTGGTGCAATGAGAGGCCACTCCACCAAAAATCAGCTCAAGGAAAAATCCCTACATGCCAGAATCATTTTGTCGAACACCTGGCCGGCACTGTTACTTTGCACTTTCAGTAAAATTCAGAAAGTTCATAGAAATTCAGTGTCGTTTCTTCGTCAGAGAATTGTCACTTGTCAACAGTGCCATCCTGGCGCGTTGCACGCAGCCCCTTCTCCCTGGCCAGCACCCCGCACGCGTGCTTGGCGCCTTCCTGGCGTCGGTGGCGCCCTGGGCCGCCTGCGCCGGCGTGCTTTGCGGCGGCAGAACCACCGTAACGGCCGACAGGGGGGCAACACCACAGCAGAACGCCGTTCGGCGCCGCCCAACCTCCCCTGGTAGCTCCGCGCCTCATGCACGCCAGCGCACCCCGCAGCACCGTCGCCGTGGCCCGGCAAGCACAGGGCACGCTCTCTGCCGCCGACGGGCCCGCGCCGCCCCGTTCCGTCGAAACCCACTCAAGCTCCTAATCCAAGTCCGTTTAGCGTCTGAATGGGACCAGTAGACCTCCACGATGACGCCCAACTCCCTAATCTCCCCGTCCAGCCACTGCGCCGCCGTAATCCACCATGGACTTATCCGTCCACGGCCACCGCCTCGGATGCCTATAAAAGGGAACCCCAAGCTCACCCTCGAGCACGCACCACCACTGCACCTCACCAACGCCCCGCAAGCCACTAGGAGGACCTCGAGGAGGTCTCCTCCCCCGACTCCGGCCGCCCCGTTCCGCCTCGGCCTCCGATTCGCTCCGGTGAGGCCGTCCCCGGCGCCCAAACCCTCAGTCACCCCCTCAGCTACCAGAGCTAACCCCCTCCTCAATTTGATCTCCGCAGCTCTCTCCGACGAGGCCCTCGACCCCGAACCACCGTCCGCCGGAGCAAGGCTCGCCGTCGACGTGGTACTCGCCGGCGACCACCACCACCACCAACCGACGCGGAAAGGTGCACTGAACACGGAGGTACCCTCCGATCTCCCTGCCTCGCCGTGGATCGCCGCCGGCGACCACCGCGGCTCTCGGGCACCGTCGAGCTCGTCCGCTTTGAATATTCAAACCTGACGGGTGGGACCCGCCCGTCAGCCTCTCAGTTCTTTTAAACGAACCGTTTTCTGAAGGCGTCTTCTGCCAAAGTACGTCACCCCTCTGGGCCGGCGTATTTTCTAATCGAATCGTTTTCTGTTTTTATAAGTTAGCCCCTGGAAGTTTTCTGTTTCATTACAGATGGGTCCTTGGGTTAAAACCCTTATAACTTTTTAACAGAAAGGAATTTTTGAGTGATTCTTTTTCTGTCCTCTTCAAATTTTTGTCTAGTTTTTTATCATATTTATTTGAAAAATATTTGGAATTTTTTGTGCACCTCACGGTATTCACGATAGCGCGTATATTTTCTTTATACCGTAGATACCGAAGGAGGTGACGGGACCGCAAACTTCACCGAGCTAGGCTCCGACTACTCTGAACCAGGCAAGCATGTTTGAACTTTTGATATGATGATTGTTTTGCATGTTTGCATTAAGTAGTTTCATGGCATGTTGATGAACATACCGACGAATGTCATGTTACATGCAACGATGAGGCAAGTGAGTTTCGAAAATCCATAAGTGGATGGATGTGAGTATGCATGGCCATGTGTTGGCATGAGGATGGGTAAGATGGCAGTGTTGTAGCATGCCAGTCTTATGCCAGACTATATGACTTCAGTGTCAACCCGTATCGGTCCAGTTCCTTCCATTTTCCTTCCCTGTACTACCACATGTTTTCCGCAAGGAATATGGCTTAGTAAGTTGCAAACCGCTTTCTTGGTACACACCAAAAGGAGAGGCCGTGATGATGGTTCCATGGCCCTGGATTAAAGCCAGTCATCCGGTCAGGGGGCATGGGTGTTTCCGGTTGGGACCGAGAGGGGGGCACCCCTTAGAGCGCGCGTATATAAATTTGATCCCATGCTATTCGAGATTGTGATCTCCCCGTCTCAAAAGTTTTTCTTGGACGATGTCTAGGGTGATTCCTGGCATCGAGAGGTAGGATGGGTGTGTACTGGTTAGCTGTGTTTTCTTCCGAAAAACCGTAAACGGAACTAGTCCTTCGTGACTACGGAAATCCGTTGGCTGTGGGAAATTTTTGTACAAACTCTGCAGAGTCATATATTCCTTGAATCATCTATTCCATGTCCAAGTTCAGTATTATCTTATCCTGACAAATGTCAGTTTTGATGACAGAGACTCCGGTGAATCACATGAGTGCTAAGTCCGGTTTAAATGTTTATTCCTGTGGATGGACTAACCCGTTTATTATCATGAATTGAATATTTATTATGAGTATTATTTACTTGTGAATAAAAGCCCTTTCTGCGATGTCGCTCAGACGTCCGACTGTGGCATTGTTATTATTTACTTTCAATAAAAGCCCTTTCTGCGATGTCGCTCAGACGTTCGACTGTGGCATTGTTATTATTTACTTTCAATAAAAGCCCTTTCTGCGATGTCGCTCAGACGTCCGACTGTGGCATTGTTATTATTTACTTTCAATAAAAGCCCTTTCTGCGATGTCGCTCAGACGTCCGACTGTGGCATTGTTATTATTTACTTTCGATATAAGCCCTTTCTGTGATGTCGCCCCAACGTCCGACTGAGGCACGCATGTCTTTTATTTTCAGTTGAAGCCCTTTACGTGGTGTCGCTTAGACGCCCGACTGCGGCATGATCTTTATTTATTTGTTCACCCTTCGAGGCGTCGCTTCAGACACCCGATCGGTTTCCTATTATTTCTTTTTGTTGGGTTTTCAGGCGGACTACCGCCGATTCTCTTTTTACTTACCTTGCTTGCTAAATGTTGAATGTGCATTGGTAAATTAATCATGACGCATCCATGCATGCATTTGTTATATCTTACGTCCGAACTGTCTTGCGAGTACTTTCAAAGTACTCACCTGGCTTGTTGATTTGGCCAGATGCTGACGAAGGCGATCTCATGGATGAAGAATTCGATAGCGAGTCCGACGCCTAGAGGAATCCCAGTCAGTCTCGTGCGATCCTGGATTTGGTCACTGTATTATATCCGCTTCCGCTACCAAATAAATTCATCAAGCCTCACCTCGACGCTCGATGAGATGCCAGTTTTAGAGTCATGTATCTCACTCCCTGCTGTGATTTTTCACCACCACCCTATCCTCGAGTCAGTAGTATGCCTCCACACCACTGTGTCATATCCGCCATTATGTATAATTATTGGCGTGCTTGTAATAATTTGGTTGAGCAACCGTAGCTCGACCCTGTAATATATTTTATGCTACTGGCTTATTGTATCAAGAATTTGTCTACCAGTAAGGAGGATTTTTCTCATACTGGACTCAAAAGATTGGTTTCTCAATAAACATTTTTATTGGAAAACCGGTCGTGACAAGCTTGGTACCAAAGCGAGGCTGACTGTAGGAAGCCACTAGGTGCGATCGCTAATTGGTTATTAGCATGCTAGAGCTAATTCATATTTTTGCAATTGTAGTCATTTTCTGACAGTCAGCATAAATTTATGATCTGACCATTCAGAATTTTTGCCTACTTTTGTAGATGGCCGACAACAGCTGCGAGTCTCAGACCTTCGCCAACGTGCCCGATGGGTTTGTCAAGCTTCTCTCCTTCATCGTTCAGGTTGCGATGGGGCCATCTGTGCGCCCAGTCTTCACACTCTGCCAGCACAGAGTCAACGACAGTCTGACCATGCACCAGGCCGCGGTGCAATTCAAGGAAGGGCGTGGTGAGTTACGCCGCTTCCGGTTCTTGGGAAGAGCCATGCCTACGGAGAGGCATGCTATGCAGATAGAAGGACCGGAGATGGTCGTCTTCCTCTTCTCCGGCAACCACGGCCGCCGCCTCGTTCCGGTTCATTCCGGCGCCAACAGGGCCTCCCCCTCTCCACTCTCTTCACGAGAAGCCCTCTCTTCCTCTCTTGAACCCCCCCCCTGCTCGATTTTGATCAGGAACCGCCGGAGGCAAGAACCCACTCTGCCCGACAGCCATCGTCCGCTGCGAAGCTCGCCGCCGGCGACTTCGTCCACCCCACGGACCCTAGCGACCACCGAAGGGACCGCCTCGGCCGCCAGAGCCCACGGATGGCCTCGGTTTCTCGAACGGAGCCGCCGTTCGCCGGCGAGCATCGCTGGAGCCCCGCCCCGCTCGGACAGAGGAGGGAGAAGAGGCGCGGCGACTTGTCAAACCTGACCAGTGGCCCCCCTAGACCCACTGTCAGTGACCCCGAGCTGGCCCGCGTGTTTTAAGTGAAAGCGCAATTGACCAAAGTACGTCTCCTCTACCCGAAAGCGTATTCTTATTTGAAACGTTATCTTTTTTGTTTTATTTTAAAAGCAGAATTTGACTAAACTTTGACTGGCTATAACTTTTTAAATATAAATCCAAATGACTTGATTCTTTTTTTGTTGTTTCCCAAATATTGTCTAGTTTATTTTCATATTAATTTCAAAATTTTCCAAACAACTTTTTTTGTACTGTTTTAAAGTATGTGTTAATTCAAATTTATTTAAAATAGGATTTGTTGGAGAGAGGAGAAAACTTTCAAAAGTTTTGGAGAGCACCTCACCTCTCCACACCTTGAAGGCAAGCATTTTTGAACCCTGGCATACTATTACCGTGTGATGTTTGATACAGTTACAACACCGCCGTGACACGGAGCATCCGTTATTTTCTTTGTGAGGATAGGATCATACTCATGAGTGCATATTGGTGATCTCATACTACTGGAACTTGATAATTTTGCGATAGTAAACATTCTCACATGCCTTTTATGCCTACCGGAAGGAAGCCGAGAAAGCCTCTATCTTGGGTAGATACGAGCTTATCTCTGGTTCCCCGTCGAGACGGTTGTGTCCGATATGGCAAGATGAGGTATGATGAGTAGTGATACTGTCTGTTGGATTGAAACATATCTGTGATACTAATCATACACGAAATACTTCAGCCTCCTGAGTCGGCCGTAGATCGAGTCTTGTTCCAGTAACCCCCATACTTGTTTCGTGCTGCCACTTGTCCCTGCCTTAGGTAGGGTGCGGTTCAGTAAGTTGTCAACCCCTGTCTAGCACACACCGTACAGAGAGGCCATGGTGGAAGATACCGGCGGCATCTGGTAGGCATGCCACCTGGTCCGGGGGCATGGGTGTTTCCGGTTGGGACCGAGAGGGGGGCACCCCTTAGAGCGTGCGATAGAAATTTGATCCCATGCTACGCGAGGTTGTAGCCTCCCCACTTACAGTTTTGCTTAACAGGTGTCGTGGGTGATTCCAGACACGAGTAAAGTTAAGCTGGTGTGTGCAAGTCAGGCGTGTTTTCGACTAAAAGATCGTAGACGGAATTAGTTCCGATGGACTAAAGGAATCCGTTACTCATGGGTAAGGAGTACACCCTCTGCAGAGATATTATACCTATTCGAATAGCCATGTCCATGGTTAAGGAGTACAGTCTGGGATGGGCAAGTGTCGGTCTTAGTGTCGGTCTACGGAGGAAAAACTACTAAACCAGAACATTGATTATGACCTGTGACGTATGATGATTATGATTATTATTATTATTATGGACTAACCATTTATGTTATTTGAATTATTGAGTATCCCTGGGATGGTTCTACCTCCTGGATATTCACCGTGATTATTCTTATATAAGCCTTTACGTCGTGTCGCCCAGACGCCCGACTGTGGCATGCGTGTTATTTCATTTACTTATAAGCCCTTTATGTGGTGTCGCTCAGACGCCCGACTGTGGCATGCTTGTCATTTCATTTACTTATAAGCCCTTTATGTGGTGTCGCACAGACGCCCGACTGTGGCATGCTTGTTATTTCATTTACTTATAAGCCTTTTATGTGGTGTCGCACAGACGCCCGACTGAGGCACGCTTCATATTATTATCCTTCCGAGTCGTCGCTTCAGACACCCGATCGGTGCTTTTCATTTCTACTCCCTGATTGTTTACTCATGTTTTATTTGAATGATCTGCTTGCGTGCATCATGAACCTTATTTCATAACTGACGAAGTGATCATGGAATATTTCAAAACATGATTATCAATGGATATATTATACCTGTGTTCTTAATGTTTGCGAGTACATTCAAAGTACTCACTGGCTTGTCCCTGGCTATTGTCTTGGCCAGATTTCTTGTGTGGAAAGGAGCGTTGCGATGACAGCCCCGGAACCTACGTAATGGTGATAGCAGCCTCGCGAAGATAGGAGTTATCCTGGTCAGCCGTTCCTGTGGGAAATGGAGTCCCATAGACGCTGATGATCCGCAAGCCGCTTCCACCATCAACCACTAGAAACCAATTGTTGTACCCATAGGCCAGGATGGTCTTGTACTACATATTTGGTATTTTGCTTGGAGTTTCTGTAACAAGTTGGTGTCTCATCAGCTAACAGTAATCCTGGGGCTGGTGAGCACAAGGGCCGCTTTTGGGAAATTAATATCCCGAAAAACCGGTCCTGACACTTGAATAAGTTGACACCTACTGGAATATCTTTGCAAATGGCTGATAAATCAACTGCTATACCTGTCGGTAATTGTGAGGATGTGCCTGTTGTGGTTGCAAATGTTACTATTTTAACGGACTTTTTTATTCTTGATATTCCCGAGGACGATAGTATGTCTATTATTCTTGGAAGACCCTTTTTGAATACTGCAGGGGCTGTTATTGATTGCACTAAAGGCAATGTCACTTTTCATGTTAATGGTAATGAGCATATGGTACACTTTCCGAGGAAACAACCTCAAGTTCATAGTATCTATTAAATCGGAAAAATTCCATCGATTATATTGGAGGTTTTGAATTTCCTCTTCCTATTGTCAAGAAGAAATATGATATACTTATTATTGGGGATGTGCATATCCCCGTTGAGGTAACTTAGTTTTATTCGAAATTTCTCCGGTTTCATGTTATTCGGATTGAGTTTGTTAACAAGACTTGAGCAACCTTGTTAGTGGATTCCTTTTGGTGAGCATGAGATGGATGAAACTAGAAGCACAACCTTCTGTACCCTCTCTATACTTTCTGTTATTTAGTTGAAATAAAGTAAAAAAAATATTCTTCTATCTGTTTCCTGACTTATCCATGCAATATAAAAATATCCTGAAAATAGAAGTCAGAATGACATGCCAATTTAATATGAATTTTTTGGGGATATTTGAGGATTTATGGTGCAAAAATTACCGCGGGGGGAGCTGCCACCTGGTCACGAGGGTGGAGGGCGCGCCCCCTGCCTCATGGGCCCATGGTGGCCCTCCTCCACTTATTCCTGCACCCACACACTTCATCTTCCTCCCACAAACATGAAAAACAAACTCAAGCACGAGTTCCATCCCTCTTTGCTGCCATTTTCGATCTCCTTGCTCAAAGCACCTCTCACAAAACTACTTGGGGAGATTGTTCCTTGGTATGTGACTCCTCCATTGGTCCAATTAGTTTTTGTTCTAGGGCTTTATTCATTGCAAATTTTTGCTACTTAGGTGACCCTTTTCTTGAGCTTGCATGTCAAATTTATATGGTTCCAAGTAGTTTTGAAGCATGATATAGGCTCTAGGCACTTGTAGGAGTAGTTGCTATCAATATTATTGAGTTTGGTTTACTTTTATTTTGAAGTTACTAAAAAATTTCAGAATTTTTCAGAGGAAGAAAATGTTTAGGAAAATGTTCCAAGGTGATTCTTCAAAGAAGCAAGGACCTAGGCTTGCAATGCGTGATGCTGATGAAGAGACACCAAGAGACGCTCCAGTGCATCCTTGTGAGTGGCCTTCTGAAAATTCTATGGATCGAGCGGGAATAAAAGAAGAATTCAACACATATTTGCGTAACGCTGATCTTGTGAGCTTTGAGGAAGAGAAGTGCAGTCAGTATCATAACCTCACTAGTTCCTTTGTGAGGAGGTTTGAATTTTCCACTTCACGTAATTCTCCAACTGTCCTGTTTGATCTTTATGATAAATCTTATACCATGGACTTAGAGGATTTTACCACAACATGCAAACTTCCACAATGGGGTAGTGTTAGGGATCCCCCTAAATCTGAATTTAGAAACTTTCTTGCTAGTATAACAGTAGGGGAGTCTAGAGATATAACGCAAGCTACCATAGGGAGCATTCACTTTCCTGCTATACATTATTTTGCTCTCTTCATAGGTAGGTGCATAAATGCTAAGGATGAAGCATGTCACATGTGTGTCCCTGACCTTAGCATTCTCAGGAGTGCTGTGTCAAGAGACCAATCTTATCATTTGGGAGCCATTGTATCTCATAGGTTCCATCATAATAGATATAATGGAGATTTCTTTGGAGGAATTTATGCAACCCGCGTAGCTAATTTTCTTGGTATATAATGTATGAGCAGTCCTTCTCTGCGCGCAAATCGATTTGTTTTCTTCTAGCTTTGTGCATTTTTGGAATTGTTTTTGCGACCCTTTTCGCTTTTCTTATGGGTTTTACAAAATATATCCCCAGAGTGAAAAATGTCTCGTCCTTGGACTCGCTCCATGCCAACTCCACCAGAGGAAAATTATGATACACAACCCAGCAACAAGTTCACACAAGGACAGTCAAGCCAACAGGGCAGTGAATCGGCACTTTCACAAATGTGCCGCCTTTATGAGCAGAGTCAGCAACAACATCGGGAAATGATGAACCAAGTCATCAACATGGGAAATCACCATGGACAGTATCAGCAGCATTCCAAGTTATCTGAGCTACAGAAGACACGTCCCCAAACATTTTCTCATACTGACAAGCCTCTTGAAGCCGAGGATTGGCTTCGAGATATGGAGAGAAAATTAATTATTGCAAAATGTTCAGACCCCGAGAAGGTACTATATGCCCCGCACTATCTCACAGGAGCAGCTGCATCATGGTGGGAGAATTTTCTGCACATGCACCCCAACGAAAATATATACCTGGGATGATTTCAAGGAAGGTTTCCGTGGTGCACACATTCCCAAGAGTATTATGAAAATCAAGAAGAGAGAGTTCGATGACCTCAAACAAAGGAACATGACAGTGTCAGAATACAACGGTCAATTTACTCTATTGTCTCGCTACGCCAATGAAGAACGTATGACTGAAAGCAAGAAGATGGAGAAATTCCTTGACGGGTCTGGCGCCCGCGCTTCAATGCCAACTGGTCGTGCACACTTTTCCAGATTTTAAGACACTAGTGGACAAAGCCATTACTCTGGAGAATGAAAGGCGCAGCCTGGAAGATTTCCGCAAGCGAAAAAGGGACCAGAAAAATCATGCTCGCAATCCCCGAAGTAAGGCGGATTTTCAGAAAGGTGGTACACACAAAACCCCGACAAATGTCCCACGACCAGTCAAGAATATCCATGCCAGAGACAAAGAGTTCACATATCGCCCAGGCGTGACCTGCTACGCTTGTGGAGAAGAAGGGCACTATGCCAAACAGTGCCCCAAGCCAAGGAACTCGACCCCGAAGCCAAACAACGGTGGCAATAATTCAGCACCCAAGCGAAATAATTTCAACCCCAACAACAACCACAGGAAGGGTCATCTGAACCACGTGACCAAAGAAGAAGCACAGAATGCCCCGGATATCGTACTCGGTACGTTTCCTGTCAACACAATACCTGCCATGGTTTTGTTTGATTCTGGAGCTTCTCACTCATTCATCTCGAAAAGTTTTGCTTTGCAACATAATTTTTCGATGTTTCCCTTAGAAAAATCCATGATCATCAAGTCCCCTAGGATTGAGCAAGTTACTCAGAGTTACTGTCAAGATGTGGTTATTGAGTTCGAAGGATTGAAGTTTCACGCCAATCTTATTGTATTGGAAAATAAAGGACTGGATGTCATCCTAGGGATGGACTGGTTAACCACCAACAAAGGTTTTATTGACTGTTTCAACCAGACCGTAATTCTCACACACCACCACGGGAAGACAATAAGAGTTTCAGCCAAAGAAAGAAAAATACCCCGGCAACCGAGATTGAATAAGGTGGATGTTTCTGAGCTAATCAAGGTTCCAGTAGTGTGTGAATTTCCAGACGTATTCCCCAAAGAACTACCAGGCATGCCACCAGACCGAGAGATAGAATTCAGCATTGAGCTAGCACCAGGAACCACCCCCATATACAAGAAACCATACCGGATGGCACCATCCCAGTTTATTGAGTTGAAGAAACAAATAGAGGAATTGCTGGACAAGGGATACATTCGAGCCAGCTCCTCACCTTGGGGATCACCAATTTTATTTGCCAAAAAGAAGGATGGAACATTGAGATTGTGCATAGACTACCGAGCACTTAACATGGTCACAGTCAAGAATAAATACTCGATGCCCCGGATAAACGATTTGTTTGATCAACTCGCTCAGGCCAAGGTATTCTCAAAAATTGACTTAAGGTCAGGATACCATCAATTAAAAGTGCAAACAGAAGATATCCCCAAAACAGCCTTCACCTCCAGATATGGACTATATGAGTTCACAGTAATGCCATTTGGATTAACGAACGCCCCCGCATATTTTGTTCACCTCATGAACAAAGTATTTATGAAGTTTATGGACAAGTTCGTTGTGGTATTCATCGACAATATTCTAGTATACTCCAAGACACCTGAAGAGCACGCGGAACATCTCAGGATTGTGCTAGGAGAATTCAGGAAACACCAATTGTATGGCAAGTTCAGCAAGTGCGAATTTTGGCTAAGACAAGTAGGCTTTCTAGGCCACGTGCTGACCCAAGACGATATTGCAGTGGACCCGGAGAAAGTCAACGCCGTACTTGGCTGGAAGTCACCAGCCAGCGTAACGGACATACGAAGCTTCTTGGGAATGGCAGGATATTACCATAGATTTATTGAAGGATTCTCCACCATAGCCAAGCCAATGACGCAGTTACTCAAGAAGGGCAAGAAGTTTGAATGGACAGAAGCCTGCGAGAAAAGTTTCCAAGAGATAAAACGGAAATTAACGACAGCACCGGTGTTAATTGTGCCAGACATACACAAGAATTTTGAAGTGTATTGTGACGCATCCCGAAAGGGCCTCGGGTGCGTGTTGATGCAAGAAGGCAAGGTTGTCGCATACGCTTCAAGGCAACTTTGCAAGCATGAGGAAAATTATCCCACTCATGACTTAGAAATGGTAGCAGTCATTCATGCACTCAAGGAATGGAGGCATTTCTTACTTGGAAATCGATGTGAAATATACACGGACCATAAAAGTCTCAAATATATTTTCACACAGCCAGAACTAAACTTACGACAATGACGCTGGTTGGAATTGGTAAAGGATTATGATGTTGGTATCCACTATCATCCAGGAAAAGAAAATGTAGTGGCCGATGCTCTTAGTCGGAACCCCAGCTCCGACGAAAACAGTCTGCAAAACTTGAGACCTGAATTCCAACAAGAATTTGCCAAACTCAACTTGTTAATGATAGCGGAAGGCACCATATCAAACTTGGAAATACAGCCCGACCTTGTGGAGAGAATTAAAGAAGCTCAGCCCGGTCACCCTAGCATCGAAGGAATTAAAAGAAAGGTGAGTATGGGCAAGGCCTCGGAGTTCGTCGTAGACGATGGAGGAATATTATGGTACAGAGACAGACTCTGCGTGCCAAATATAGAGGACCTCAAGCAGCAAATTCTAGCTGAAGCCCACACCGCCCCATATGCGATCCACCCTGGAGGAACCAAAATGTATAAGGATATTCAAGAAAGATTTTGGTGGCACGGTATGAAGAGGGACATAGCCACATTCGTTGCATGTCGCAATTCTTGTCAACGCATAAAAGTTGAGCATCAAAGACCAGCCGGACTACTGCAACCAAACAAAATACCTGAGTGGAAATGGGATGAAATAGGGATGGATCTCATCGTCGGACTACCTCGGTCATGACACGGGAATGATGCCATATGGGTCATCACCGATAGATTAACCAAGGTGGCACATTTCATTCCAGTGAAGACAACCTACAACACTCAGAGGCATGGAGTCCCGAAGACTATAATATCCGACAGAGGCACTCAGTTCGTCTCGAGATTCTGGGATCATTTACAACAGGCTCAGGGAACTCAACTGGCCTTCAGTACAGCCTACCATCCCCAGACAGATGGACAAACTGAACGCGTAAACCAAATTCTAGAAGACATACTGAGAGCATGTGTCCTCACCTATGGGACCAGTTGGGAAGAAAGCCTGTAATATGCTGAGTTCGCATACAACAACAGTTACCAGGCCAGCCTGCAAATGGCACCTTTTGAAGCCCTATACGGACGGAGATGTCGTACCCCGCTAAATTGGTCAGAAACAGGAGACAGCCGTATCTTCGGCCCAGACATGCTCAAAGAAGCCGAGGAAAAGGTCAAGCTAATCAGGGACCGACTCAAGACAGCTTAGAGCCGACAGAAAAGTTATTACGATCAGAAACATCGTGGGGTCAATTTTGAACCGGGTGAATTTGTGTACCTACGAGTATCACCTATGAGGGGACTGCAACGGTTTAAGATTAAGGGGAAGTTAGCACCAAGATTCATTGGACCATTCTGCATAGTGGCACGAAGAGGCACTGTAGCCTACCAGCTAGACTTACCCGAAGAATTATCCGATGTCCACGACGTGTTCCACGTTTTGCAATTACGGAAGTGTGTAAGAAACCCAGTGAAACAAGTATCCCATGAGAACATTGACGTGCAGCCAGACCTCACCTATCGGGAACGCCCAGTAAAAATATTAGAGGAGTCTGAAAGGAGGACCCGACAGAAAACCATCAAGTTTTTCAAAGTTCAGTGGAGCAATCACACCGAAAGTGAAGGAACTTGGGAAAGAGAGGATTTCCTTCGGACAGAGCATCCACACTTATTTAAGGATCAGCTGAAATCTCGGGGACGAGATTTTCCCTAAGGGGGTAGGTGTTGTGACACTCCAAATTTTTTATTTGGTTTTCAGCAAAAACTTTGTTGGTTTTTTTGAAAAGAGGCCATTTAAATTTTTTCCAGAAAACCTTCCTCTTAAAAACTTCTTTAGCAAGGATTTTTATTTTTGTATCTTCTTCAAACTATGGTGTTTGATCATTTAAAACTCTTTCTCTGATGTTTCCCTTCTCAAAGTATATTTTTGAAATTATTCTTTTTCTTATAAAAAGAACTCTATGAATTTTGAGGTTTTTCTTATCTTGAAAACCACCCATGGTTTTACCATGTCTCCTATAGTAAATCTTCTCAAAATCCCTCCCTCCACCTCTGAACAATCTAAATTCTCTGTCTCAACAAGTCCAAACAAGTTTTGGATTTTATTTCAATTATTTTATCTCTCAAATCATTTCTGCCAATTACTTTGAGCCTGAGTGATTTTCAAAGCAAGTACCCTAATGCCTTTGATCCTTGAGCCCAAACCAACTCCCCTGGATAGTCCTTAGTACCCACAACCTAGAACCATCTTGATCCACTCTTCTTCTTTTCAAATTTTTCAAATTTCACTCACTGCAAGTTTGGACCAGATTTGACAAATTTGGTGAAATTCATATCTACACTTCTCCAAAAATTCCACAAAAATTCAGGCAGTCTCCTGGTGCAATGAGAGGCCACTCCACCAAAAATCAGCTCAAGGAAAAATCCCTACATGCCAGAATCATTCTGTCGAACACCTGGCCGGCACTGTTACTTTGCACTTTCAGTAAAATTCAGAAAGTTTAGAGAAGTTCAGTGTTGTTTCTTCGTCAGAGAATTGTCACTTGTCAACAGTGCATCCTGGCGCGTTGCACGCAGCCCCTTCTCCCTGGCCAGCACCCCGCACGCGCGCTTGGCGCCTTCCTAGCGTCGGTGGCGCCCTGGGCCGCCTGCGCCGGCGTGCTTTTCGGCGGCAGAACCACCGTAACGGCCGACAGGGGGGCAACACCGCGGCAGAACGCCGTTCGGCGCCGCCCAACCCTCCTGGTAGCTCCGCGTGGCCTCATGCACGCCAGCGCACCCCGCAGCACCGTTGCCGTGGCCCGGCAAGCACAGGGCACGCTCTCTGCCGCCGACGGGCCCGCGCCGCCCCGTTCCGTCGAAACCCACTCAAGCTCCTAATCCAAGTCCGCTTAGCGTCTGAATGGGACCAGTAGACCTCCACGATGACGCCCAACTCCCTAATCTCCCCGTCCAGCCACTGCGCCGCCGTAATCCACCACCGGACTTATCCGTCCACGGCCACCGCCTCGGATCGCCTATAAAAGGGAACCCCAAGCTCACCCTCGAGCACGCACCACCACTGCACCTCACCAACGCCCCGCAAGGCCACTAGGAGGACCTCGAGGAGGTCTCCTCCCCCGACTCCGGCCGCCCCGTTCCGCCTCGGCCTCCGTCTCGATTCACTCCGGTGAGGCCGTCCCCGGCGCCCAAATCCCGTCAGTTACCCCCTCTAACTACCAGAGGTCTAACCCCCTCCTCAATTTGCCCTCCACAGCACTCTCCGACGAGGCCCACGACCGCCCGAACCACCGTCCGCCGGAGCAAGGGCCGCCGTCGACATAGTGCTCGCCGGCGACCACAACCACCACCCACAGACGCGGAAAGGTGCACTGATCACGAAGGTAACCCCCGATCACCCTACCTCGCCATGGATCGCCGCCGGCGACCACCGCACCTCGCGGGCACCGTCGCGCTCTGTTTTCCTCTTTTGAAAATTCAAACCTGACGGGTGGGACCCGCCCGTCAGCCTCTCAGTTCTTTTTAAACGAACCGTTTTCTGAAGGCGTCTTCTGCCAAAGTACGTCACCCCTCTGGGCCGGCGTATTTTCAATCGAAGCGTTTTCTGTTTTTATAAGTTAGCCCCTGGAAGTTTTCTGTTTCATTACAGATGGGTCCTTGGGTTAAAACCCTTATAACTTTTTAACAGAAAGGAATTTTTGAGTGATTCTTTTTCTGTCCTCTTCAAAATTTTGTCTAGTTTTTTATCAGATTTATTTGAAAAAAATTTGGAGAAATTTTTGTGCACCTCACGGTATTCACGATAGCGCGTATATTTCTTTATACCGTAGATACCGAAGGAGGTGACGGGACCGCGAACTTCACCGAGCTAGGCTCCGACTACTCTGAACCAGGCAAGCATGTTTGAACTTTTGATATGATGATTGTTTTGGCATGTTTGCATTAAGTAGTTTCATGGCATGTTGATGAACATACCACGAATGTCATGTTACATGCAACGTTGAGGCAAGTGAGTTTCGAAAATCCATAAGTGGATGGATGTGAGTATGCATGGCCATGTGTTGGCATGAGGATGGGTAAGATGGCAGTGTTGTAGCATGCCAGTCTTATGCCAGACTATATGACTTCAGTGTCAACCCGTATCGGTCCAGTTCCTTCCATTTTCCCTTCCCTGTACTACCACATGTTTTCCGCAAGGAATATGGCTTAGTAAGTTGCAAACCGCTTTCTTGGTACACACCAAAAGGAGAGGCCGTGATGATGGTTCCATGGCCCTGGATTAAAGCCAGTCATCGGGTCAGGGGGCATGGGTGTCTCCGGTTGGGACCGAGAGGGGGGCACCCCTTAGAGCGCGTGTATATAAATTTGATCCCATGGTATTCGAGATTGTGATCTCCCCGTCTCAAAAGTTTTTATTGGACGATGTCTTGGGTGATTCCTGGCATCGAGAGGTAGGATGGGTGTGTACTGGCTAGCTGTGTTTTCTTCAGAAAGACCATAAACGGAACTAGTCCTTCGTGACTATAGAAATCCGTTGGCTGTGAGAAAAATTTTTGTACAAACTCTGCAGAGTCATATGTTCCTTTGAATCATCTATTCCATGTCCAAGTTCAGTATTATCTTATCCTGACAAATGCAGTCGAGGCGGCTCGAGCCCAGCACCAGGCGGCGCTGACCTCCCAGGACGAGGACCTTGCAGCGCGTGAGGAGAAGCTTGCCGCAATGCTCCGTGGCAAGGATGAGGAGGTGGAGAAGCTCGTCGTGGAGCGGACCCAGGGGCTGGAGCAGAGGCACAGGGAGGCACTCAATGCCCGGGCTCAGGTTCACGCCGACAAGATGAAGGAGCTAGAGGTGGAGCGGGACGGGCTAAAAAACCAGGTCCTGAAGCTGTCCATGGAGAAGGACACGCTCAACAGCGCTCTGACGGAGGCGCAAGGCATGGTCCTTAGCAGGGCTGGAGAGCTCTCAGAGGCCAACAACTCCATCAAAGACCTCAAGCTGAAGCTGGAGGGTCTCGAGGGGATGTTGTCGGAGAGCAAGGCCCGGGAGATGGCCCTGACCAAGAGTCTGGAGACCGAGAAGCAGCTGCGAAAGGACGATGCCCTTCCCCACAAGGAGCACGTGGAGGGCGAGAACCGCTGGCTCAATTGCCTCACCGCCATTGCCGATAAGGCCACCACGCAGCTGGCTACCATGGGGACACCGGATCTGAGGTACGCCCCGGAGCCAAACTTGAGCGCCAACTGCAGCCTGACCCTATTCTTTGAGAGGGTTATCGGTGCCTTGCAGTGGCTTCGTGCCAACCGGGCGGCCTCGCTAGCCAATGAGGCCCAGAGGCTTTGCGAGGGTGCCATGACCAAGGTTCTCACCAAGATGGCGTACTAGAACCCCAACCTCGACTTCGACGCCACGCTAGACAGCTTGGCGGCGGGTGTGGACCTCCCGGCGCTCAAGGAGCGTATCAAGCCCATCATCAGCCGCATCGGTGAAATCGCGAGGGTGGAGGGCCAGTGCCGAGATTAGGCACCCCATCTCCCATTGTCGCTGCAGGTTCAAGACCAAGACAATTTTTATCTTTAGTTAGAACCGCAACAACAATTGATGTGATATAACTCTGTAGCACTTTTGGTACGATGCATGTTATCTTCCTGTTCGATCTTCCCTTTGTATGTTTACCCTACGTGGCACTGCGGGCCTGGCAGTGGCCCTGCTGACGCCCTCAGCAAGGGTCTTGCCGGGGGCTCGGCAAGGGTCTTGCCGTGGCGTTGCTGTCATCCCCGGCATGGATCTTGCCGGGGGTCTTGTGGAATTCCTCGGCTAGGATCCTGCCGAGGGTCGCCATCTTCTGGTCCTCATCCGAACTCATATGTTTATGATCTTGACAAAGATCTGCATGCCACCATAGATATGCCTCCCGAGCCTTGGTTCCGACGCAGTTGATTGGGTCAGAACCTGTGGGCTCAAGGGTGGCTCGCTCGGCTGGTGTTGGGCAGGTTGCCCCACAAGGCTCTTGTCGGGGCTGCCAGGGGGGCGCCTCGGCAAGGATATTGCCGAGGGAGTCCACCTCGCTCTCTTGCCCTCCTGCGCTTCTGGTCTTGGCGTTGCCTTGGTTTTCTTGTGCTTCAGCTTCTCTCCGGCTTCCCTCCTCTGCCCTACTAAGTGTGGCCGCGACGCGTGGCTCGGACTGGCCGTGCACAAGTAGAGGGGTCAAAAGGAGATCCCTACTTTTGTACACCGACAGGAGCCCCTGGGCCTGGGCCACATATAAGCATGATGCGTTGTTGGGCTAGGCCCAGAACAGTGGCGCAGGCAGGTGGGGCGGATTTTACCGTAGTGACTTCCTGTACGCAGCGCTTCCCCACGACCAGCGTTGAACGCGCAACGTGGAGGGTCGTGCGTGATGTGGGGGTCGTGCGTGGGACGGTTCTCGCACGCATGCGTCACATCATGGTAAAGAGGCGGCTCGCACCTTCCCCGTAAAAAAGGAAACGGCCGCGAGCACGCTGCTCATTTACCCCCTGCGTCTTCTCCAATCTCAGAGCTGTTGTTCCTTCCTTCTTCCTCAAACCCTATGCATAGGAAGCATGTTAAACTTTAGCCCTCACGAGAATTGCTGCCATTTTTATTTCGAGAGTGCTATTTAGTTAATTATTTTTGCAGATGATTAATAGATAAATTCCTCAGGTCCAGCAATTTAGTTGAGAATTTTATGAGTTCCAGAAGTATACGTTTGGTCGAGATTACTACAGACTGTTCTGTTTTTGACAGATTCTTCTTTTCGTGTGTTGTTTGCTTATTTTGATGAATCTATGGCTAGTAAAATAGTTTATAAACCATAGATAAGTTGGAATATAGTAGGTTTAACACCAATATAAATAAATAATAAGGTCATTACAGTACCTTGAAGTGGTGTTTTGTTTTTTTTCGCTAACGGAGCTTACGAGTTTTCTGTTAAGTTTTGTGTTGTGAAGTTTTCAAGTTTTGGGTAAATATTCGATGGATTATGGAATAAGGAGTGGCAAGAGCCTAAGCTTGGGGATTCCCAAGGCACCCCAAGGTAATATTCAAGGATAACCAAGAGCCTAAGCTTGGGGATGCCTCGGAAGGCATCCCCTCTTTCGTCTTCGTTCATCGGTAACTTTACTTGGAGCTATATTTCTATTCGCCACATGATATGTGTTTTGCTTGGAGCGTCAATTTATTTTGTTAGGATTTTCTTTCTGTTATTTATAATAATGTTTTGCATCTTTTATTTCAATAAAAGTGGCATTAATAGTCTTTACTATGCCTATGTTACAAGTATACATGTTGCTGTTTGAAAACAGAAAGTTTACCGCTGTTGCAATAATTCCCTAGAAAAGTCAGAATGTGATAAAATGTTGAAACCTTTTGAATATTAAGATCTGATAAATTTACAACAGTGGGAATTTCTTTTCATAATTTTTGGAGCTAGGGAAGTATGGATGTTGCAGCATTCTTTACAGTCTATCCTGTTTAGGCAGATTGCTGTCATGTTTGCATTGTTTGCATATGTTTGCTTCCTTAATGATTCTATTTGAGGATAGGACTATTAAATATGCAGAGGCATTTAGTATGCAATGTTGAATAATAATTTTAGTGATTTGCTACAGTAGAGTATGATAAGGTTTTTGCAATGGTTTATACTAACTTATCTCACGAGTCCTTGTTGAGTTTTGTGTGGATGAAGCTTTTGAGATTTAGGGAGACCTTGATATGGGAGGAATTAAGGAGACACAAAAACTCAAGCTTGGGGATGCCCAAGGCACCCCAAGATAATATTTCAAGAAGTCTCAAGCATCTAAGCTTGGGGATGCCCCGGTTGGCATCCCACCTTTCTTCTTCAACAATTATCGGTTAGTTTCGGTTGATCCTAAGTTTTTGCTTCTTCACATGATGTTTGCCATTCTTAGAATGTCATTTTATTTAGTTTTTCTTGCTGTTTGAATAAAATACCAAGATCTGAAATTATTAAATGTTAGAGAGTCTTCACATAGTTGCATAATTATTCGACTACTCATTGATCTTCACTTATATCTTTCGGAGTAGTTAGTCATTTGCTCTAGTGATTCACTTATACCTTTTAGAGCATGGTGGTAGTTTTATTTTGAAGAAATAGATGAACTCTCATGCTTCATTTATATTATTTTGAGAGTCTTAAATAGCATCATAATTTGCTTGAAATCCTAATATGCTAGGTATACAAGATTAATAATAATATTCTCTTATGAGTGTGTTGAATACTAAGAGAAGTTTGATGCTTGATGATTGTTTTGAGATATGGAGGTAATAATATCAAAGTTGTGCTAGTTGAGTAGTTGTGAAATTGATAAATGCTTGAGTTAAAGTTTGCAAGTCCCGTAGCATGCACGTATGGTAAACGTTATGCAACAAAATTGAAACATGAGGTGTTATTTGATTGTCCTCCTTATGAGTGGCGGTCGGGGACGGGCGATGGTCTTTTCCTACCAATCTATCCCCCTAGGAGCATGCGCGTAATACTTTGGTTTTTGATGGCTTGTAGATTTTTGCAATAAGTATATGAGTTCTTTATGACTAATGTTGAGTCCATGGATTATACGCACTCTCACCCTTCCATCATTGCTAGCCTCTACGGTACCGTGCATTGCCCTTTCTCACATTGAGAGTTGGCGCAAACTTCGCCGATGCATACAAACCCCGTGATATGATATGCTCTTTCACACATAAACCTCCTTATATCTTCCTCAAAACAACCACCATACCTACCTATTATGGCATTTCCATAGCCATTCCGAGATATATTTCCATGCAACTTTCCACCGTTCCGTTTATTATGACACGCATCATCATTGTCATATTGCTTTGCATGATCATGTAGTTGACATCGTATTTGTGGCAAAGCCACCATTCATAATTTTTTCATACTTGTCACTCTTGATCCATTGCATATCCAGGTACACCGCCGGAGGCATCCATATAGAGTCATACTTTGTTCTAGTGTCGAATTGTAATCATTGGGTTGTAAATAAATAGAAGTGAGATGATCATCATTATTAGAGCATTGTCCCAAGTGAGGAATAAAAAAAGAAGAGAGAAATGCCATAAAAAAGAGAAGGCCCCAAAAGAAAAGAGAGAAAGGCCATAAAAAAATAGAAGGCCTAAAAAAATAGAAAGGCCATAGAAAAGGCCCAAAAATGAGAGAAAAAGAGAGAAGGGACAATGTTACTATCCTTTTACCACACTTGTGCTTCAAAGTAGCACCATGATCTTCATAGTAGAGAGTCTCTCATGTTATCACTTTCATATACTACTGGGAATTTTTCATTATAGAACTTGGCTTGTTTATTCCAACAATGGGCCTCCTCAAGTGCCCTAGGTCTTCGTGAGCAAGCAAGTTGGATGCACACCCACTTAGTTTCTTTTGATGAACTTTCATACATTTATAGCTCTAGTGCATCCGTTGCATGGCAATCCCTACTCCTTGCATTAACATCAATCGATGGGCATCTCCATAGCCCATTGATTAGCCTCGTTGATGTGAGACTTTCTCCTTTTTGTCTTCTCCACATAACCCCCCTCATTATATTCTATTCCACCCACAGTGCTATATCCATGGCTCGCGCTCATGTATTGCGTGAAAGTTTATGAGTTTGAGATTACTAAAGTATGAAACAATTGCTTGGCTTGTCATCGGGGTTGTGCATGATGAGAGCATTCTTGTGTGACAAAAATGGAGCATGACTAAACTATATGATTTTGTAGGGATGAACTTTCTTTGGCCATGTTATTTTGAGAAGACATAATTGCTTAGTTAGTATGCTTGAAGTATTATTATTTTTATGTCAATATGAACTTTTGTCTTGAATAGATGTATGTCATGCGTGGGATAACCGTGGTGACAATGGGTTATTCTATTGATCCACTTGATGTATGTTTTGGTGATCAAATTGTGGGTTTCGTGACATTGGGAACCTATGCATAGGGGTTGGCACATGTTTTCGTCGTGATTCCCTGGTAGAAACTTTGGGGCACTCATTGAGGTTCTATGTGTTGTTTGAATAGATGAATCTGAGATTGTGTGATGCATATCGTATAATCATACCCACGGATACTTGAGGTGACATTGGAGTATCTAGGTGACATTAGGGTTTTGGTTGATTTGTGTCTTAAGGTGTTATTCTAGTACGAACTCTAGGGCTGTTTGTGACACTTATAGGAATAGCCCAACGGATTGATTGGAAAGAATAACTTTGAGGTGGTTTCGTACCCTACCATAATCTCTTCGTTCGTTCTCCGCTATTAGTGACTTTGGAGTGACTCTTTGTTGCATGTTGAGGGATAGTTTATGATCCAATTATGTTAGTATTGTTGAGGAGACTTACACTAGAAAGTATGAACCCTAGGCCTTGTTTCCATCATTGCAATACCGTTTACGCTCACTTTTATCATTAGTTACCTTGCTGTTTTTATATTTTCAGATTACAAATACCTTTATCTACTATCCATATACCACTTGTTTCACCATCTCTTCGCCGAACTAGTGCACCTATACAATTTACCATTGTATTGGGTGTGTTGGGGACACAAGAGACTCTTTGTTATTTGGTTGCAGGGTTGCTTGAGAGAGACCATCTTCATCCTACGCCTCCTACGGATTGATAAACCTTAGGGTCATCCACTTGAGGGAAATTTGCTACTGTCCTACAAACCTCTGCACTTGGAGGCCCAACAACGTCTACAAGAGAAGGTTGTGTAGTAGACATCAATCATGATACTAGCTCAACTCCCAGGCCCATCGACAAATGCGCAACTCAAATGCGCAGAGATGAATAATGATGGCGTTCAAGAGAGTCCATCACGGATAACTAAGTTGCCTGGTACCTCACTGCTTGTCATATAGTAGGATAAAATAATCGTATTTCTCGTTACTACGAGTGCTCAGTGGACAATATATATAACATGTAGAGTAAAAAAGAGATGCAACAAGTGTACAACCTCTTTGGCGAAGCCATGTCGATCTCAGCGTGATTGGGTTGGCCGGTGAGGATGCTCGCTGACTTTGCTGTCGGAGGAGGGGAAGAAGATCTTAGGCATCTGGAGATGGAGCCCGAGGTACTACTCCGCTGTGATGGAGGGTTTCGTTGTTGGAGCAGCTCCGGTGAGTTGTACGACGCCAAGGCTGAAGCAGGACAAGAGAGACAACGAACAACGTTAACCTGAGTGCAATTCTAATAGCATCAACAATACATGACGTAAAATACATAACCACAAAGTGCTAGATGTAAAATACATCAGCCGCTCATCTCTGAACTTAACTGTCGAAACTGAATTTAACTGTCGAAACTGAACTTAACTGTCGAAACTGAACTTAATTGTCGAAACTGAATTTTGCTGTCGAAACTGAATTTTGCTGTCGAAACTGAACGCACTAGCAAGGTGAGGCCTACAACGTCGGTCGACTGACTTTTTCATCTCTGGTCAGTCGATTTTGCAGCGTTGGATACGAAATCAAGGGCCTGCGGTTCATCTTCAACCTCCACCCCCCTGAGCCGCCAGCCACCACCGGCCAAACAGCAGCCCCCCGCCGCCCGCGGCCGCGGTGCGCCGCCCCGCCCGCCCCGAAAAACACTCCCCACCGCCGGTCCGGCACCGCCCCGACCATCCCTCTAGGCCCCCCCCCCCCGTGCCGAGCTTTTTCTCCGGCGATCCCCACGCCACCGCCCCGTGAACGCCCCACCACCGCCGGCGACCACCGCCCCCATCCTGAACCCTAAGATAGATAGTGGGGTACCTCTCCGGCGAGCCCCCTCCCCGATGCGGCTGGTTCTTCTTTCACCACGGCGAGCCCCCCACCCCCTGAAAATCGACTGACTCAAAAGTTGATTCAGTTGACTGAAGTGTAGCTAAATCGGAGCAGCATCGCAAGCAAGAGCAAGAGCGAGAGCAGCAACGCGAGCAAGAGCAATAGCAAGAGCAGACTAGGCAGGGGACCGAGAGCAAGAGCAGAGCAGCAGCGCGAGCGAGAGCTAAAGCAGCAGCAGCTCCTACTGATGTGGACGTCGCCACCGAGAGCGACGCCGTGGAGGAAGTGGCGGGCGACGCCGCCGTGGATGGAGCCGCGCCGTGTCGGCTCGGGACCGAGCGCCGGCAGCACCGTGAGATCGAATCAAGAAGAAAATGCGGCGATTAGTGTACAAACTCTTTGGTGGCGTCGATTAGGCCGCAGCTTCATCTGAGGAAACGGTTATGATGATGCTCTTCTGGTGGTGCCGGTGAAGACGGCGGTGTGGGAATGGAGGTGGCGCGAAAGAAGAGGGGAACGTCGGGGCACTCCTTGGAGGTGGAGGACGGGGTGGCGGAACTGGCGGGTCGATGAGATCGACGACGGATCCTCATCCGGTATGGTGGATGAGGGACGCCGAGGTGTTGCTGTGGACGACATCGTCGGGAAAGAGGTTGATACGTCTCCGTCGAATCTACTTTTCCAAACACTTTTGCCCTTGTTTTGGACTCTAACTTGTATGATTTGAATGGAACTAACCCGGACTGACGTTGTTTTCAGCAGAATTGCCATGATGTTGTTTTATGTGCAGAAAACAAAAGTTCTCGAAATGACCTGAAACTCCACAGAATACCTTACAATAAATAATAAAAAATCCTCGCCAAAGATGAAGACCAGGGGGGCCACACCCTTCTCACGAGGGTGGGGGGCGCCCCCCCTAGGGCTCGCCCCCTACCTCATGGGCCCCCTAGAGACTTCCCGACTCCAACTCCAACTCTATATATCTGCTTTCGGGGAGAAAAAACAGGGGAGAAGAAATCATCGCGTTTTGCGATACGGAGCCACCACCAAGCCCTAAAACCTCTCGAGAGGGCTGATCTGGAGTCCGTTTGGGGCTCCGGAGAGGGGATTCGTCGCCGTCGTCATCATCAACCATCCTCCATCACCAATTTCATGATGCTCACCGCCGTGCGTGAGTAATTCCATCATAGGCTTGCTGGACGGTGATGGATTGGATTAGATTTATCATGTAATCGAGTTAGTTTTGTTCGGGTTTGATCCCTAGTATCCACTATGTTCTAAGATTGATGTTGCTATGACTTTGCTATGCTTAATGCTTGTCAGTAGGGCCCAAGTGCCATGATTTCAGATCTGAACCTATTATGTTTTCATCAATATATGAGTGTTCTTGATCCTATCTTGCAAGTCTATAGTCACCTATTATGTGTTATGATCCATTAACCCCGAAGTGACAATAATCGGGATACTTACCGGTGATGACTGTAGTTTGAGGAGTTCATGTATTCACTATGTGAATGCTTTGTGTCCGGTACTCTATTAAAAGGAGGCCTTAATATCCCTTAGTTTCCATTAGGACCCCGCTGCCACGGGAGGGTAGGAACAAAAGATGTCATGCAAGTTCTTTTCCATAAGCACGTATGACTATATTCGGAATACATGCCTACATTACATTGACGAATTGGAGCTAGTTTTGTGTCACCCTATGTTATGACTGTTACATGATGAACCACATCCGTCATAATTATCCATCACTGATCCGATGCCTATGAGCTTTCCATATATTGTTTTTCGCTTATTTACTTTCGCGTTGTTATTGCTATCATCACTACGAAATACCAAAAATATTACTTTGCTTTCATTACTCTTTTGTTACCGTTACCACCAATATCGTATTACTTTGCTACTAAACACTCTGCTACAAATACTAAGTTTCCAGGTGTGGTTGAATTGACAACTCAGCTGCTAATACTTGAGAACATTCTTTGGCTCCCCTTGTGTCGAATCAATAAATTTGGGCTGAATACCCTACCCTCGAAAGCTGTTGTGATCCCCTATACTTGTGGGTTATCAAGACTAATTTCTGGCGCCGTTGCCAGGGAGCATAGCTCTATTCTTTGAGTCACTTGGGATTTATATCTGCTGGACACTATGAAGAACTTGATAGATACAAACCAAAGATCTATCCCTCAACTACGAGGGGAGCGTAAGGAACTGCCATCTAGACTCCGCACTTGATTCACCTTCTGTTTTGAGTAATTTGCGACACCTAACACCTGCTTCTGCTATTCGTTCTGATATGTCACATGATTTTTGCATGCCACTTCTGCTATGCATGATACTTATGATGAAACTAACTCTATGTCTTACTACTATGTCACTTAGTGATTTTCTCGATGAACAAACTTGCTAGGGCTAGAGAAATTGAAAAATTGAATTAGATTATGATGATGAAAGTGATGATGAAGAATCACTTGTTATTCCTGAGGGTTATTTATTTGATCAAGAAGCTTCTTTGCTATTTTAGCTTGCAAAGATAGATATGAACTCAAAAGGTTATTAGCTAAATGGAATAAGCAATCTCTAAATGCTAGGATGAAACCTGACCCTGCTTTTGCTACTTCACCTATTTGTGTTACTGATAAGGATTATGAATTCTCTGTTGATCCTGATATAATTACTTTGGTTGAATCTGATCCTTTTCATGGCTATGAATCTGAAACTGTTGTGGCACATCTTACTAAATTAAATGATATAGCCACCCTATTCACTAATGATGAGAGATTCCCGCTACTTTTATATCCTCAAAATATTTCTGTTCTCATTAAAGGGTGATGCTAAGATATCGTTTAATTCTCTTGATCCTAGTTGTGTGCGTAGCCCCAGGATATGATTTATTACTTCTCTGCTAAATATTTCCCTGCTCATAAGAAACAAGCTGCTTTAAAGGAAATATACAACTTTGTGCAAATTAAAGAAGAGAGTCTCCCACAAGCTTGGGGGAGGCTTCTCAAGTTACTTAATGCTTTGCCTGATCATCCTCTTAAGAAAAATGAAATACTTGATATCTTTTATAATGGACTAACCGATGCTTCCAGAGATTACCTGGATAGTTGTGCTGGTTCTCTTTTCAGGGAAAGAACACCGGATGAAGCTGAAATTCTATTGAATAATATGTTGACAAATGAAAATAATTGGGCACCTCCTGAGCCAGCTCCGAGCCAGCTCCTGCTCCAATTACTGAGCCTATTCCTAAACCAACTCCGAAGAAGAGAGGTGTTCTATTTCTCAGTCCCGAAGATATGCAAGAGGCAAAGAAATCTATGAAAGAAAAAGGTATTAAAGCTGAAGATGTTAAGAATTTACCTCCTATTGAAGAAATACATGGTCTTAATTTACCGCCTTGAAGAAACATATGATCTTAATCCTTTATTTATTGAAGAACCTCCAGACCTCGATAACCCGACACAGGTAGTAAAGGTAAATTCTCTCTATAGATATGATAAAGCTGAAATCCCTCCTACTAAAATTGCTAGTCAGTTTGGATGAGTTTGATAATTTTATGTTTAAGCAAGAAGACTTCAATGCTTATTTTGGTAGACAATTAAAACAAGATGCTGATATGATTAAATACTTGGGTGATTATATGGCTAATATTAGAGGTGAACTTAAACTTGTTAGCAAACATGCTTCTATGGTTACCACTCAAGTAGAACAAGTACTTAAGGCTCAAAAAGAATTGCTCAATGAAATGAATAGTAAGAAAAATGATTATGCTGTTAGAGTGGCTACTAGAACTGGTAGAATGACTCAGGAACCTTTGTATCCTGAAGGCCACCCTAAGAGAATTGAGCAAGATTCTCAGAGAAATAATATTGATGTTCCTAGTTCTTCTAAAAAGAAGAAAAGAAAAATGATAGAACTTTGCATGTAGTGAACCTATTGATGACACCTGAGAATCCAAATGATATTTCTATTTCTGATGCTGAAACACAATCTGGTAATGAACCTGAAACTAGTGATAATGTTAATAATAATGTTCATGATGATGCTCAACCTAGTAATGATAATGATGTAGAAATTGAACCTGCTGTTGATCTTGATAACCCACAATCAAAGAATCAACGTTATGATAAGAAAGACTTTGTTGCTAGGAAACATGGTAAAGAAAGAGAACCTTGGGTTCAGAAACCCATGCCTTTTCCTCCCAAACCATCCAAGAAAAAGGATGATGAGGATTTTGAGCGCTTTGCTGAAATGATTAGACCTATCTTTTTGCGTATGCGATTGACTGATATGCTCAAAATGAATCCTTATGCTAAGTACATGAAAGAAATTGTTACAAATAAAAGAAAGATATCGGAAGCTGAAATTTCCACCATGCTTGCTAATTATACTTTTAAAGGTGGAATACCGAAGAAACTTGGAGATCCAGGAGTACCTACTATACCATGCTCCATTAAAAGAAACTATGTTAAAACAGCTTTATGTGATCTTGGAGCCAGTGTTAGTGTTATGCCTCTCTCTTTATATCGTAGAGTTGACTTGATGTGACACCCCAAAACTGTTTTAAGTATGTGTTAATTCAAATTTATTTAAATAGGATTTGTTGGAGAGAGGAGAAACTTTCAAAAGTTTTGCAGGAGCACCTCACTCTCCACACCTTGAAGGCAAGCATTTTTGAACCCTGGCAGTACTATTTACCGTGTTGATGTTTGATACAGTTACAACACCGCCATGACACGGAGCATCCGTTATTTTCTTTGTGGGATAGGATCATACTCATGAGTGCATATTGTGATCTCCATACTACTGGAACTTGATAATTTTGCGATAGTATCATTCTCACATGCCTTTTATGCTACCGAAGAAGCCGAGAAAAGCCTCTGTCTTGGGTAGATACAGCTTATCTCTGGTCCCCGTCGAGGCGGTTGTGTCCGATATGGCAAGATGAGGTATGATGAGTAGTGATACTGTCTGTTGGATTGAAACATATTTGTGATACTAATCATACACGAAATACTTCAGCCTCCTGAGTCGGCCGTAGATCGAGTCTTGTTCCAGTAACCCCCATACTTGTTTCGTGCTGCCACTTGTCCCTACCTAGGTAGGGTGCGGTTCAGTAAGTTGTCAACCCCTTTCTAGCACACACCGTACAGAGAGGCCATGGTGGAAGATACCGGCGGCATCCGGTAATGCCACCTGGTCCGGGGGCATGGGTGTTTCCGGTTGGGACCGAGAGGGGGGCACCCCTTAGAGCGCGCGATAGAAATTTGATCCCATGCTACGCGAGGTTGTAGCCTCCCCACTTACAGTTTTGCTTAACAGGTGTCGTGGGTGATTCCAGACACGAGTAAAGTTAAGCTGGTATGTGCAAGTCAGGCGTGTTTTCGACTAAAAGACCGTAGACGGAATTAGTTCCGATGGACTAAAGGAATCCGTTACTCATGGGTAAGGAGTACACCCTCTGCAGAGATATTATACCTATTCGAATAGCCATGTCCATGGTTAAGGAGTACAGTCTGGGATGGGCAAGTGTCGGTCTTAGTGTCGGTCTACGGAGGAAAAACTACTAAACCAGAACATTGATTATGACCTGTGACGTATGATGATTATGATTATTATTATTATTATGGACTAACCATTTATGTTATTTGAATTATTGGGTATCCCTGGGATGGTTCTACCTCCTGGATATTCACCGTGATTATTCTTATATAAGCCCTTTACGTGGTGTCGCCCAGACGCCCGACTGTGTCATGCGTGTTATTTCATTTACTTATAAGCCCTTTATGTGGTGTCGCTCAGACGCCCGACTGTGGCATGCTTGTCATTTCATTTACTTATAAGCCCTTTATGTGGTGTCGCACAGACGTCCCGACTGTGGCATGCTTGTTATTTCATTTACTTATAAGCCTTTTATGTGGTGTCGCACAGACGCCCGACTGAGGCACGCTTCATATTATTATCCTTCTGAGGCGTCGCTTCAGACACCCGATCGGTGCTTTTCATTTCTACTCCCTGATTGTTTACTCATGTTTTATTTGAATGATCTGCTTGCGTGCATCATGAACCTTATTTCATAACTGACGAAGTGATCATGGAATATTTCAAAACATGATTATCAATGGATATATTATACCTGTGTTCTTAATGTTTGCGAGTACATTCAAAGTACTCACTGGCTTGTCCCTGGCTATTGTCTTGGCCAGATTTCTTGCGAAAGGAGCGTTGCGATGACAGCCCCGGAACCTACGTAATGGTGATAGCAGCCTCGCGAAGATAGGAGTTATCCTGGTCAGCCGTTCCTGTGGGAAATGGAGTCCCATAGACGCTGATGATCCGCAAGCCGCTTCCACCATCAACCACTAGAAACCAATTGTTGTACCCATAGGCCAGATGGTCTGTAACAATATTGGTATTTTGCTTGGAGTTTCTGTAACAAGTTGGTGTCTCACAGCTAACAGTAATCCTGGGGCTGGTGAGGCACAGGCGCTTTTGGGAAATTATATCCCGAAAAACCGTCCTGACACTTGAATAGTTTACACCTACTGGGAATATCTTTGCAAATGGCTGATAAATCAACTGCTATACATGTCGGTATTTGTGAGGATGTGCCTGTTGTGGTTGCAAACATTACTATTTTAACGGACTTTGTTATTCTTGATATTCCCGAGGACGATAGTATGTCTATTATTCTTGGAAGACCCTTTTTGAATACTGCAGGGGCTGTTATTGATTGCAACAAAGGCAATGTCACTTTTCATGTTAATGGTAATGAGCATACGGTACACTTTCCGAGGAAACAACCTCACGTTCATAGTATCAATATCGGAAAAATTCCATCGATTATATTGGAGGTTTTGAATTTCCTCTTCCTACTGTCAAGAAGAAATATGATATACTTATTATTGGGGATGTGCATATCCCCGTTGAGGTAACTTAGTGTTATTCGAAATTTCTCCGGTTTCATGTTATTCGGATGAGTTTGTTAACAAGACTTGATCAACCTTGTTAGTGGATTCCTTTTGATGAGCATGAGATGGTGAAACTAGAAGCACAACCTTCTATACCCTCTCTATACTTTCTGTTATTTAGTTGAAATAAAGTAAGAAAAATATTTTTCTATCTGTTTCCTGACTTATCCATGCAATATAAAAATATCCTGAAAATAGAAGTCCTCAGAATGACATGCCAATTTAATATGAATTTTTCGGGGATATTTGAGGATTTATGGTGCAAAAATTACCGCGGGGGGAGCTGCCACCTGGTCACGAGGGTGGAGGGCGCGCCCCCTGCCTCATGGGCCCACGGTGGCCCTCCTCCACTTATTCCTGCACCCACACACTTCATCTTCCTCCCACAAACACGAAAAACCAACTCAAGCACGAGTTCCATCCCTCTTTGCTGCCATTTTCGATCTCCTTGCTCAAAGCACCTCTCACAAAACTGCTTGGGGAGATTGTTCCTTGGTATGTGACTCCTCCATTGGTCCAATTAGTTTTTGTTCTAGTGCTTTATTCATTGCAAATTTTTGCTGCTTAGGTGACCCTGTTCTTGAGCTTGCATGTCAAATTTATATGGTCAAAAGTAGTTTTGATGCATGATATAGGCTCTAGGCACTTGTAGGAGTAGTTGCTATCAATATTATTGAGTTTGGTTTACTTTTATTTTGAAGTTACTAAAAAATTTCAGAATTTTTCAGAGGAAGAAAATGTTTAGGAAAATGTTCCAAGGTGATTCTTCAAAGAAGCAAGGACCTAGGCTGCAATGCGTGATGCTGATGAAGAGACACCAAGAGACGCTCCAGTGCATCCTTGTGAGTGGCCTTCTGAAAATTCTATGGATCGAGCGGGAATAAAAGAAGAATTCAACACATATTCGTAACGCTGATCTTGTGAGCTTTGAGGAAGAGAAGTGCAGTCAGTATCATAACCTCACTAGTTCCTTTGTGAGGAGGTTTGAATTTTCCACTTCACGTAATTCTCCAACTGTCCTGTTTGATCTTTATGATAAATCTTATACCATGGACTTAGAGGATTTTACCACAACATGCAAACTTCCACAATGGGGTAGTGTTAGGGATCCCCCTAAATCCGAATTTAGAAACTTTCTTGCTAGTATAACCTCTCTAGAGATATAACGCAAGCTACCATAGGGAGCATTCACTTTCCTGCTATACATTATTTTGCTCTCTTCATAGGTAGGTGCATAAATGCTAAGGATGAAGCATGTCACATGTGTGTCCCTGACCTTAGCATTCTCAGGAGTGCTATGTGTCAGAGACCAATCTTATCATTTGGGAGCCATTGTATCTCATAGGTTCCATCATAATAGATATAATGGAGATTTCTTTGGAGGAATTTATGCAACCCGCGTAGCTAATTTTCTTGGTATAGATGTACGCGAAGATGATATTGAATTACCTCCTGCCTATCTAGATTTTAATGCTATGGTTCACCACCATTTTGTCGAGAGGAACGATCACCTCTCTAAGTACCGACTAATCTTTGACAGACGTCCGTCTGTCCATATTACTCTCCCTGCTCCTGCTTTCTTTGATTATCAGGCAAGAGGAGGATATACTATTACCAGAGAGGAGGCAGATGACGTGGAGGAGAGCGGAGGTCGCTCGTCGCCACACTGCAGCTCAGAAGGTGATAGCCACTACATCTCAGTACGACCCCAACTTACTAGATATCAGCCAGGCCAGTCATGGCCATAGACCAACTTAGGCCAAAAGCCTAAGCTTGGTGGTGTATTTCCCACCGATATTACATTCATGTTCACACACTCATTGCTAGATGTCGGTGCTACTTTTTCTTTGTATCATCCATGCTAGTTTAAATCCTTTTTAGGCTTGCTTCTTGTGAGTTTAATAAACCGTTAAGAAAAAACAAAAAAATTAGTAGTAATTTACTTTCCATGCTTGTAGTAGTAATTAAAAATAAAACCCAAAAAAATTTCCGTTCTTCTTTTGCTTGTTGGGAGCTTTCCCGTGTAAATAGTTTTATTTCTTTTCTTTTCTTTGGGGGTCGATAGGAGAAGACCATAATGAATGTTGAAGTGGCTCTTATATGCATTATTGTTTGAATCTGAAGAGCCCATATTGCTTTATCTTCTCCTGTTTATTAAATGCTCGCAGATTCCAGCTTAGTCCAATGCACGTGCACTCTTCTTATTATTCACATTGTTCGGTCGTGCAAGTGAAAGGGCATTATTGATGATATATGATGGACTGACTGAGATAAGAAGCTGGTATGAACTCGACCTCTTCTGTTTTTGTAAATATGATGATGTTCATCGTTCTTGATTCAGCTTGTTATGAATAAACATGTTTGCAATGACAATTAGAGATCATAGTTGCTTGTGCCATGCTTGATTATCTATGAGTTATAATGGTTTACCTTGCGTACCAACATGCTATTGAGATGGTTATGATGTGGTATGATAGGGTGGTATCCTCTTTTGGAATGATTTAAGTGACTTGACTTGGCACATGTTCACGCATGTAGTTGAAACAAATCAACATAGCCTTCATGGTATTTATGTTCGTGGTGGATTATATCCTACTCATGCTTGCATCCAATGTTTATTAATTTTAATGCATGTTACATGGCTGTTGTCGCTCTCTAGTTGGTCGCTTCCCAGTGTTTTGCTAGCCTTCACATGTACTAAGCGGAATACTGACTTGTGCATCCAATCCCTTAAACCCCAAAGTTATTCCAGATGAGTCCACTATACCTTCCTATATGCGGTATCTAACCTGCCGTTCCAAGTAAATTTGTATATGCCAAACTCTAAACCTTCACATAAATATCCTGTTTGTATGCTCAATAGCTCATGTATCAACTAGGGCTGCCTGTATCTTCCATGCTAGGCGGGTTATTCTCAAGAGGAGTGGACTCCGCTCCTCACTCACGAGAAAGTGGCTGGTCACCGGGATGCCCAGTCCCATGCTTTATGCAAACTAAATCAAAATAATTGCGAAACAAAACTCCCCCTGGGAGTGTTGATAGTTGGAGGCACTCGTTGTTTCGAGAGCAAGCCATGGATTGATGTTTGTTGGTGGAGGGGGAGTATAAACTTTACCATTCTGTTTGGGAACCGCCTATAATGTGTGTAGCATGGAAGATATCGCCATCTCTTGGTTGTTATGTTGACAATGAAAGTATACCGCTCAAAATAGTTAATTATCTCTATTTCAAAACCGAGCTCTGGCACCTCTACAAATTCCCTGCTTCCCTCTGCGAAGGGCCTATCCATTTACTTTTATGTTGAGTCATCACCCTTCTTATTAAAAGCACTAGCTGGAGAGCGCAGCTGGTCATTTGCATTCATCACTATTAATTTACCATGAATTATGATTGGATCTCTTTTACCATGAATTACAATGTCTAGTCAGTCCTTGATCTTTAAAGGTGCTCTGCATTTATGTTTTGCTGTCTTAGAAAGGGCTAGCGAGATACCATCTTGTTATATCATATTATGATTGTTTTGAGAAATTGTTGTCATCCGATATTTATTATTATGGCTTGCTAGTTGATTATGCTATTGATATGAGTAATTATTAGACCTGAGAATTATTGCAACTGTGGTTAGTTATAATCTTTGCTCAAAAGTTGAATGCTAAGCTTGACATATTTACAACAACAAGAGCAAACAGAGCGCAGCTGTCATTTGCATTCATCACTATTAATTTACCATGAATTATGATTGGATCTCTTTTACCATGAATTACAATGTCTAGTCAGTCCTTGATCTTTAAAGGTGCTCTGCATTTATGTTTTGCTGTCTTAGAAAGGGCTAGCGAGATACCATCTTGTTATATCATATTATGATTGTTTTGAGAAATTGTTGTCATCCGATATTTATTATTATGGCTTGCTAGTTGATTATGCTATTGATATGAGTAATTATTAGACCTGAGAATTATTGCAACTGTGGTTAGTTATAATCTTTGCTCAAAAGTTGAATGCTAAGCTTGACATATTTACAACAACAAGAGCAAACAGAGCGCAGCTGTCATTTGCATTCATCACTATTAATTTACCATGAATTATGATTGGATCTCTTTTACCATGAATTACAATGTCTAGTCAGTCCTTGATCTTTAAAGGTGCTCTGCATTTATGTTTTGCTGTCTTAGAAAGGGCTAGCGAGATACCATCTTGTTATATCATATTATGATTGTTTTGAGAAATTGTTGTCATCCGATATTTATTATTATCGCTTGCTAGTTGATTATGCTATTGATATGAGTAATTATTAGACCTGAGAATTATTGCAACTGTGGTTAGTTATAATCTTTGCTCAAAAGTTGAATGCTAAGCTTGACATATTTACAACAACAAGAGCAAACAGAGTTTGTAAAAGTTTTTCTTTATTTCTTTCAGTTTGTCAACTGAATTTCTTGAGGACAAGCAAGGGTTTAAGCTTGGGGGATTTGATACGTCTCCGTCGTATCTACTTTTCCATACACTTTTGCTGTTGTTTTGGACTCTAACTATATGATTTGAATGGAACTAACCCGGACTGACGTTGTTTTCAGCAAAATTGCCATGATGTTGTTTTATGTGCAGAAAACTAAAGTTATCGGAATGACCTGAAACTCCACAGAATATCTTACAATAAAAAATAAAAAATCCTCACCAAAGATGAAGACCAAGGGGCCCACACCCTATTCACGAGGGTGGGGGCCACCCCGCCCCTAGGGCGCGCCCCCTACCTCATGGGCCCTCTGGAGACCTCCCGACTCCAACACCAACTATATATATCTGCTTTAGGGGAGAAAAAAATAAGAGAGAAGAAATCATCGCGTTTTACGATACAGAGCCACCGCCAAGCCCTAAAACCTCTCGGGAGGGCTGATCTAGAGTCCGTTCGGGGCTCCGGAGAAGGGAATCCGTCGCCATCGTCATCATCAACCATCCTCCATCACCAATTTCATGATGCTCACCGCCGTGCTTGAGTAATTCCATCGTAGGCTTGCTAGACGGTGATGGGTTGGATGAGATTTATCATGTAATCGAGTTAGTTTTGTTAGGGTTTGATCCCTAGTATCCACTATGTTCTGAGATTGATGTTGCTATGACCTTGCTATGCTTAATGCTTGTCATTAGGGCCCGAGTGCCATGATTTTAGATCTGAACCTATTATGTTTTCATCAATATATGAGTGTTCTTGATCCTATCTTGCAAGTCTATAGTCAACTATTATGTGTTATGATCCGTTAACCCCGAAGTGACAATAATCGGGATACTTACCGGTGATGACCATAGTTTGAGGAGTTCATGTATTCACTATGTGCTAATGCTTTGTTCCAATACTCTATTAAAAGGAGGCCTTAATATCCCTTAGTTTCTGTTAGGACCCCGCTGCCACAGGAGGGTAGGACAAAAGATGTCATGCAAGTTCTTTTCCATAAGCACGTATGACTATATTCGGAATACATGCCTACATTATATTGATGAACTGGAGCTTGTTCTGTGTCACCCTATGTTATGACTGTTACATGATGAACTGCATCCGGCATAATTATCCATCATTGATCCAATGCACACGAGCTTTCCATATATTGGTTTACGCTTATTTACTTTCCCGTTGCTATTATTACAATCACTACAAAATTCCAAAAACGTTACTTTGCTTTCGTTACTCTTTTGTTATCGTTACCATCACTATCATATTATTTTGCTACTAAACACTTTGCTGCAGATACTCAGTTTCCAGGTGTGGTTGAATAGACAACTCAGCTGCTAATACTTGAGAATATTCTTTGGCTCCCCTTGTGTCGAATCAATAAATTTGGGTTGAATACTCTACCCTCGAAAGCTGTTGCGATCCCCTATACTTGTGGGTTATCAGAGGCTCCGGCTGGGTGGCGGACGGAGCAGGGTGTGGGGTTTCGTCGCGGGTTTTCGCGGCCTCGGTGTACGAATGGGTGGTCGGATGGGATGGCAGTGGGGAACCATGGCTTAGAGACGCGCTTGTTCGAAATGTGGGGTAAGTTACGAAAGTACCCCCACCGATTTGAGGCGGTTCTTTCGGTTCAGGGGTACCACGGGCATTTCACGTGTCGGGATTTCACAGGAGGTGGGAGTTTTCGCGCGCGTTGTAATTTCGGAATAGCAAGGCGCGGGTTGAGATGGAGGGAGTTGTCGGAGCACAACGAGACAAAGATATATATTAAATATTTCGGGCTAACAAGGCGCGGGATGAAGGAGGGAGTTTCGCATCACGATAGACAGAGACGCTAGCTTGAATTGTCGGCATAACAAGGCGCGACTTGAAATTTCGAAAGAACAAGCTTAACGTGTACCTAAAAAAAGACAATTTGCACCTCAACATGCACAACACACACAAACACCATTTAGACTAGAGTAAGGTACACGTGCATTGCACGCATGAGATTTGGCAACCAAATTATGAATAAATACCACATTATAGCATGCAAGCTTTGAGTCATATATGCATGATGTAGATGTTCGTTTAATTCTTATAGCTCATTTCATTCAAAATCATCTAGTTTTTATAAGAAAACTAATATATTTTAAGAATCATGGAATTGTGCGTCATAAGACATAAAGTAAAAACAAATAATGGCAAATCATGTAGAAAAACATTTGGCATTCTGATACGGAAAATTCTAGAACAAATAAGAAGTGCTTGTGGTTTTGATGTTGTGCATATGCTTAAGTTCAACATGGAGTCTTCTAGATTATAACATGTGGCGAAATCTGGTGGAATCTAGATGATATGCAACGGCCAGTAGTGCTCAAATTTGTCATCTTTGGACCATCGGATTCGCCTCATCCAACGACCATCTTTCAAAGTTAAAAGTTACCCGCACACAATATAAAAAATATAAAATATAATATATATATATAGGGGTATAGATATAGATATGTGATGCGAAAGCCGCCCATCATCTCCAATTAGAATAGTGTGTCCATGCACGGATGCGACGTGGCCAAATGATGTCTGCCATCGGTATCTCAAATTCAAATCAGTCTGACCTTGTTCAATGTGTATACATTACAACATGCTCATTTCCAAACCACACAGCGCAGATCTCCGTTATATTCATGCATGCATGGGTTTCAAACATCAGGATCTCTTATTCAAATATTTGAATTCAACTTTACATTGATTATGACCTCACCTATTCTTTTACACCCACACAATAGTCTTCTCTTTATAATTGTACCACTAACTTTCTCTCGTGCATGCATGCACACACACTACCAGTCGGCATTATCCATCGCACGCATGCAATCTTTTTCTTCAGGTCGGTCTCCCATGAAGGCACACAACCACACACATCCCCCTCTCCATCATATCGGGCATTCTTTTTCTCCACGCGTGCATGAGCAACGATCGATGTTCCTCTATGTATGTGTGTAATATAGGCTAGGTCTTTCATAGTTTTCCACACAAACCGATCAATCGATATATCAGTGAGGTCTCAACCCTCTTTCCCACGTCCACATCGATCCAATCTATACCTCTCTATAGGATTAACATATATAGCTAATACACCCACATTAATTATGTATCAACGTCCCCCTCTCATCATCCATGCCCTTCTGCTTCAATCTCTCAGAACGCTTGCACAATGGGCGAAGACAGGGGCAGTAAGGGCCCTGCCCCCTCCCCCCCTAACATCACTATATATCAAGGCTAATATGAATGTGATCATTAGACAATTGCTGCTAAAGTTGGTTTAAGTTCATGAATTGACCCTCCTCGTAAAGGATTAGCAATACTTGGCCCCCTAGCTCATTTATTTTTCATGGCTCCACCACTGCGCGCATCAGCGCACGTGTTCGCCCCCTCTCTCTAAATATCGATCTCGCACTTGTGCATTCCTTCATAGTCTCCCTCCACTCGGCCCGTCGCACCATCTTCTAGCCCCCACTAGATTTTTCCACATGTACAATCTAGCAGACTCCATGGTTGAACTTAAGCATAATGCACAAACCTCAAAACAACAGTGGTTCTCTTTTGTTCTAGAATCTTCCGTATCATAACTGCCCAAACTTTTTTTCTAGTTGAATTGCCATTATTTTTTTACTTTATGCTTTACAACGCACAATTCCATGAATCATAAAATAGATTAAGGGCTTCTTTGATTCAAAGGATTCTCAAAGGAATTTTGGAGGATTCTAATCATTAGAAATTTTCCTATCTTGGTTGTTTGATTCGTAGGATTGTAAACCATAGGAATTTTTCCATATGATTCATTTGCACTAGATTTCATAGGAAATACCCATCCACTCAAACCTCTTTGAAAGAATTCTGCGCTTTTTTCTATGCACAATCAAACACTCGTACAATCTATAGGATTCAAGACGACATTCCACTATAATCCTATGTTTTTCCTATTCCCGCGTTCTTAGCTTTTTTATAAAACTAATTGATTTTGAATGAGATGAACTATAAGAATTAAACGAAGGGCTACATCAGGCATATATGACTCAGAGTTTACATGCTATAGGGTGGTATTTATTCATAATTTGGTTGCAAAATCTGATGCGTGCAATGCACGTGTACCTTACTAGTACTTCGAGTATGTGCAAAACACGTAAATTAGAATACCAATGGCACGCTACATAGTGTCTCTCTTACAGTTCATGAAGCCACGTGGCACATGTGGAGGCGTTGTCACGACCTCCTTGCGTGGATTGATCACAGTGACGTGCTGCTGGTTCCAGAAGAATGTACTCGTCCTCCCTGATCCATACTGGCGGTACATGCACGAAGCGAAAATGTGCACGCACGCCACACGCACTTGATTCCCTCACACACACACGGGTACACGGGCGGACGCAATTTTGTACCAACATCCACCCCATGTCATAATTTGACGCGTGTAAAGTCGTTCACTTCATGGATGGTCAATTAATACAGCGCATGCAAATTGAGTGGACGTGAGGGTGGAAGAAAGACATTATTACTCCACTGCGCGCATGCGAGTAGTTAAATTGTGGGTTGCTAGTAGTACTTCCATTGGTCTCCTTCGTATTTTGTGCAATTTTTGACAGTAACATAATATTTACGCATTTGAGCAGTGTAGTACTTGAAATTTATGTTCCGATCTAAACTCATCGGGAGCCGTTTTGGGCCTCGAAACCAAAACCATCAATTAATCTTTACCTTGTTCCCATCACATTCGAAAGCCTGCTCACACCTACTAGTATGTACCAAACCTAAACGTGTTCCCACTATGCAGGTATTAGTACTAGTGCTAGTACTTAGGTATAAAAAGGGGAACTACCTAACCGAAAATTACTCTACCTTTCCTCCTCATAAGTGCTTCTTCTTCGTCCATCGTTGCCATGACCGGTGAGCAGAGCTCTAGGTCGACAACTACTCATTAACAAGGGAGCGGCAACCAAGACTGTGGAAAAAAAAGAGGGCTCGCCGCCACGCAGAGACCTCGAAAGATCTTCTCACGGGCAGGCGATGGCTCCCAGGAGCGCCCTGGCAGCAGAGCCGAACATGCCGAGCCGGCGGAGCTGGAGTCGTTATCCCTCGACGGCATGCCCGGTCAGCTCAATAAGCACCTCAATAAGCAGAAGGAGTTCATCCAAGGCTTGATGGAGTTGCTGAAGGAGAGCCTCGACGACATGCCCGCTGAGCTCAATCAGCAGGGGGAGTTGACCGCCGGCTTGGTGATGCTACTGAAGAAGAGCATTGCCTCGGAGAAGAAGGCGACCAGCGAAATCCTGCGACTTTAGGAGGACTAGGTGAAGCTCTGCCACGGGATCGACCTGTTGAAGGAGAAGAACACCGGCTGGAAGAAGCCGCATGAGAATAGTAGTTTCTCGATAAAGATGCTACAGGCCCTCGTGATGGAACAGAAGGAGGAGTTGGCGAAGCTCCGCATCGAGCACCCGGTTGTTGTCAAGGTACGTAATGTGGCCGTGGAACAGATGATGAAGGCTCGCGTCGAGAAATCCCGCGACATGGACAGAATGAAGAAGATGGCAGAGGAGACGCGCAAGGAGATGGAGGTCGTGGAGGCGATGAAGAAGCAGTTACGACTCCGTGGCGAATTAGATCATTTGGGGTGATAATCTTCCTTCTTCTTTTGCTCCTGTGTTTCATCTTTTGCTTTGTGTGTTTCGATGCACGTGTCACGTTCTCTGCGAGGCATGAATAGAACAATGGTTTTTTTGAGGGAATGAATAGAACAATGCTAACAATGAGATGACTAGCAAATTAGATCATTTTCATCGCCATATGGCACTGGGCTGCCGTGTTTCGTGCTCCTCCGTCGTAGTACTACTCCAGTGGAAAACTTGAGTATACCGCACAGTTCTTTGCTCCTCCTCGATTAGGTCGTCAGCACATTTATACAAGCTGTCAAATCACAAGGCCCCGCCTTCCAGTAGTAATGAGCCGTCAAATCACAAAGGCCCTCGCCTCTCGTGAAACCGACCAAGCTAGACTGCCCCGCCCTCTAGCCTTTTAAAAATGTATACTTTTGTACAACAGTAGTATCGATGGATTGCGCCATGGAGCAAAACATGAAATTAAAAAAAGGTGATACATATAGAGAGCGCTCGTCGCCAAATTATCTATATAGTACTATAAAAAAGGCTAGTCACAATAATGTTGTCCAGCACAACCCACACCTCGAATAAAACTAAGAGGGTGTTGGATACATTTTAGTCCCATGACTAAAAGTAGTGGGACTAAAACATGCTAGCCTCACACATGCTTGGATCCAAATACTAAAAAGGCTAAAATCAAGTTAATGAGCATTTATTATCCTCCAAACCCTCCAATCCAGAACTCGCCTGTGTTAAAGGAGAGGAGTTAAATGAGTAGAGAGGGGACTAATCCACATTTTAGTAGGGGTACCCCTGACTAAATTTTTTTAGTCTCAAGACTAGTTTTAGCCCCTCTTTAGTCAGGGGTGCTTGGAACTTTAGCCTCTTAAAGAGACTATTTTTAGTCAGACTAAAATAAGTCCCTTGGATCCAAGCACCCTCTAAGCATCCTGGAATTCTTTGACAAAACTAAGCACCATGAAATTCTTTGACAACTAAACTGATGGCTATATGATGTTGGCCATATATATTGTACATATATAATGTGAAGAAACGAGTGGTAGTACTATACCAACTAAAAGATGAAATGTAAGAAATACTAGTATGTACGTGCAGAAGAGTTAAACTAACGAGAAGAAACATAACATAGTTCTGATAGGGGCTCAGCACAACACACCCCTCAATTAAATTAAGCACACCTGAAATTAAACTTTGCAACTATTCCGGTAGACACTGCATTAGAACCACCATGAGCAACGAAACTGCCACCTTACTCAGAGTCCTCGTCCATGTCCTCCACTTCGTCCTTGTCCCTCTTCCTCTTGGTCGATACTTCTTTGCTTCAACCGCACACTTGGGTGTTGCTCTTCATCCAACCCTTGTAGATATTGAAGCAAAGGTAGCCATCAATTGCAGCGTAGTGGATGTGGTCTATATCTAGTACATTCCGCTGCCATGCATGACGATGAAACGTGTATGGAGGTTTCTCCAGTTTACCATACGAAGGATGAACCATGGCTCCTGCCAGGGTCAGCATTGAAGGCTGACGAGAGGACACCAGCCGATTCTTCTGGAGGTCGAAGGTGTTGCCCACAATGAGGCCTATCTGACGCAGGACTTCTTTGTCGTTACCAAAGTCTACAGTAACGAATTTGACTAGGTTGCTCTCGAGGAAGTCCTTAAAATCCTGGCACTCAACGTCGGCATGGCATATGTGGTAGACCAAGCATAAGTCATGCACGCAAACCTGGATCACGGTGGGCTTCTTCCTCTCTTCGTCCTTTAGATCCTTCTCTCGTCCCAGGACTGTGGTGTACTCAACATTTAGCCCAGTGACCCACTCATCATCTGAGTCTTCGAACATGCGTCTGAAGCGAGAAAGGCATCCTTTCACCATTGCAGAAGAACGGGTGTAGATGACGTCGAACTCATCGCCGGTGATGGTTCTAACCTTGTACTCACCGCCGATCGTGGAGATTTGGGACGCCATGGATTTAGGAGGAGGGTTAGTGTCGGTGTCAAAACCGGCGGATCTTGGGTAGGGGGTCCCGAACTGTGTGTCTAGGACGGATGGTAAAGGAGACAAGGGACACGAAGTTCTACCCAGGTTCGGGCCCTCTTGATGGAGGTAAAACCCTACGTCCTGCTTGATTAATATTGATGATATGGGTAGTACAAGAGTAGATCTACCACGAGATCGAGGAGGCTAAACCCTAGAAGCTAGCCTATGGTATGATTGTTGATGTGTATGTTGTCCTACGAACTAAAACCCTCCGGTTTATATAGACACCGGATAGGGTTAGGGCTATATAGAGTCGGTTACAATGGTAGGAGATCTTCATATCCGTATTGCCAAGCTTGCCTTCCACGCCAAGGAAAGTCCCTCCCGGACACGGGACGAAGTCTTCATTCTTGTATCTTCATAGTCCAGGAGTCCGGCTGAAGGTATAGTCCGGCCATCTGGACACCCCCTAATCCAGGACTCCCTCAGTAGCCCCTGAACCAGGCTTCAATGATGACGAGTCCGGCGCACATATTGTCTTCGGCATTGCAAGGCGGGTTCCTCCTCCAAGTACTTCATAGAAGATTTTGAACACAAAGATAGTGTCCGGCCCTGAAAAATAAGTTTCCACATATTGCCATAGAGAGAATAATATATACACAAATCTAATCTGTTGACGTATTCCGTAGTGTGACATCACACCACAGCCAAGCTTTTATTCGAACCATTTTACTGTCCCATCTCAGCGCGTTATGCGAGGCGGTTTCCTTGGCACGTCTTGTTAAAGCAGAGATCGTGTCCCCTTATTCTAGGATTCTCATCAATACGGGCGTGGGTAACCCAACCGCGCCATTGATTACGGCGCTTGGAGATAAGCGAGTTTTATCAGGCTAGTGGGGACATGTAGCTGCGTCCACCCATATAAGGGGATAAAGATCCACATTTTCACCTACGCCTTCTTCCTCCTTCGCCTATCCATTCTTGCGCACTCGAGCTCCAGTGCCCAAGTCCGCACTCCTCACCTCAACCTTCTCCATCCTTGTCTGGAGCGGGAGACAAGTGGATGGTCTCCTCCATCACGGAGGGACATATCAAAAAGCTGAGGAAGGCCCGATACCTGTCTAACAACATCGCGTACCGGCTCCCCGAAAAGGGGCAGCTCATCCCCACCCCTAGGCCCCATGAGAGGGTGGTGTTCATCCCCCATTTCCTCCGCGGACTGGGCTTCCCTCTCCATCCATTTGTCCGGGGGCTCATGTTCTACTATGGCCTAGATTTCCACAATCTGGCCCCGAACTTCGTCCTCAACATCTCGGCGTTTATCGTCGTGTGCGAGGCCTTCCACCGCATCCGCCCCCATTTCGGCCTATGGCTCAAGACTTTCAACGTCAAGCCGAAGGTGGTGCGCGGTAGCCAGGCGGAGTGCGGAGGCTCCATGGTGGGCAAGATGGCCAATGTCCTCTGGCTCGAGGGCTCCTTTGTGGAGACCCTGAAGGGGTGGCAATCGGGGTGGTTTTACATCACCGAGCCGCGCGACGCCGAATGGCTCGCACCCCCCGAGTTCCGGTCCGGACCCCCAATGCGGCTCATGTCCTGGAAAGAGAAGGGCCTATCGTGGGGTAAAAAAGGAGAGCTGACCGGACTCCAAACATGCGTCAAAACCCTGGTGGACAAGAAGCTCAAGCTTGTCAACGTAGTCCAGGTTATGCTCATCCGCTTGATCCTCCCGTGCCAACAACGAGCTTTCAACCTGTGGGAGTTCGACCCGGCGTGGCACCAAACACCGAGCAAGCTCTTCGACACGACGTACGAAGATGCGTGGAAGGTGCTTTTCAAGGGCGTTGAGGCTCCTGCATCCGCTACTGAGGATCGCGGATTCAGTGTGCAGCGTCACGCTCTCGCGGTAAGCTATTTTTTCCTTTTTACAGGGTATCAGTTTTTCATAGTTTGACTCCATGCAGGATCTAAGCTCCCTTTCCTTTGATAGGATTGGCAGGTGACGTCCGGACAGATCAACTGTCCGGCCCTTTTGCCCGAAGGCCCAGCGGACGCTCGCTTGGCGAGGCTGCTGGTTCCGGCACCCTATGTGGTGCCAGAGAAGAAGGTCAAGAAGAAGGCCACGGGGACTCGAAAGAGTGCCCGACGCCCAGAGGTGTCGGATTCATCATCCGACGAATCCAAGACGCACTCCTCCCGTGAAGACGAGGAGGAAGAAGAGCTCCAGGCTCTCATGGAAAAGCATGAGAGTTTGGAGCTTGACTCAAAGACGCGAGCGTTCGAGCTCGCGGTGGCTATTGAAAATGCCAAGTCTGCCAAGGCCGAATCCCAGAAGACCTTCCAGGAGTTGGATGAGGTGAAGAAGATAGGGGCGGGTAAGGCATTCTTTATGCAAAGCAAACAAATAAACGTGAGTTACTTGTTACTTACCCGAATCTGGAGCTCTTCAGGAGCGTTCGCAGATCTTCCCCGGAGTGTGTCTGATGCCTCCGCATTCTATCGAGCCGAGGAGGGCAGCTCGACAAAGAAGGTGTTCTGGTCTTAGTACGCTGAGGCCGGACACCCCGTGCCCCTGAGTGACCAGCTGAAGCAACTGGTCGAGCTTCACAAGGCAGCCGAACAGGCCATGAAGGGCCTCACTGTTCGGCTGTGGCCCGGAGGGGCTCTGCCTAGGAGCTATTTCGGGCTGGTGCGGTGGCTGGTGGAGGCCTGTCCAAGGCTCGAAGTAATCAAGCGCTCCTTCTGCATTGAGGGTGCCCGTAGGGCTCTTGCGCGTGCTAAGGTGCACTGGGGCAAGCTGGATGCTGAAGAGCTTGTGAAGGACGAGCCACCACTGGGGAAAGAGCATCGCAAGCCCGAGAATTACTATAAGGATGTTCTGAAGGGTGCCCGCCTTGTGGCGGATGAATGTTCTAGGGATGTAATTTTTGAGTGAAACTTGCTCGTTTTGTCCTGTGCGCTGAAAACTTGTTTATATGCGCTAAGCAATGCTATTGGAATTTAAAATATTACCTTCTGTGCGGCTGTTTATCAATTCTGAGAGATGGCGAGTCGTCGGCTTCTGCCCCCGTGCCGCTAGTGCTGGGGTGTTCGGGGATAAACCTGAGCGCTCTTTTCCCATGTTTGGGTCCTTCGAGGGAGGCGCTCAGCCCAATGAACAAGGCAATCGGACTATGATGCGTGAACACTCTCACTTAGCCATAGAATTCTATAATTTTAAATTTCGGCGAAGCCCCTGGTATTCGGAAGACCGAGTTGGGGGCTCTATCCACGCCTTGGCCGGACAGAGCCGGCTCCTCGCCCTAAGCGGCATAAGTCTTTAGGGACTCGAAAAAACCTCTCGAACAGCGACCAGCTCTCGCTTCATCAGGACAGTCAGTTTTAGCTTTCTGCACTAAGGTGCTCGACCCAGCTCAACCAGGGCACAATCGCAGTGGTTTTCCTAGTGCTACCTTAGCCAATATAGCGGAACGTAAGGCACCAAAACATAGGAGCCGGGCAAACCCAACTATTGACCCAAGACATGATTCGGAGCCGATGCATATAATGCTATAAGTTCGGGGTGCCGCACTTGTTAAAGTGTTCGGACTTCTCACACCATATTGAGGGGTACTAAAGCCCCTGGCGTATTTTGGCCGTACCAACGTGTACAGGTGCACCATGTCGTTAAGGAACATATATAAAGAAAGAAAAAAGGTAATGCAAAAATAGACGAAAGCTATGCATTGTTTATTAAAAAGGGCTGCGATCAAAGAAGAATGATACAAATAATGTGATAAGTGGAAGGTTGGACTAGTTAACATGTCCGTTCCAGGGGCAAGCTACGGAATAGTATGCGGAACGGGTATACTGCTCGTGATAGAGACCACCTCAGAGTTCCGTAGTGTGGCGTGGCTTGTCTGCTTCCTTGGTTCTTGCATCATTTGTGTGGCAATTGAACTGCCGAACAGGCCTTCTGAAGGATGAAGTCCTGAAAGTAAGAGAAAAATAAAAAATCGGCAGCCCCTGGTACGTTTTAAGCCGTGTTTTGGGCATGCCGTGATGCTGCCCCTCCCCCTGTGCCCATGGTATCTCTAGAGCATAGTTATGTACGCGAAGTACTGGTGTCGCCTTTTGCAAGGGTTGGGGTTGGGGCCGCATTGCTATGCCTGCTCGGATCATGCCAGGCGGTCTTGTTGTAGGTTACTCCGGGCGCGCTTGATGGTGTCCGGTCGTTTAGTGGCCGGACTGGAGAACTGCCTGGAGAGGCTGCTTTGAACTTTCGCTGCAAGGGCCGCCGTGTGCTCCTCCGTTCGGAGGGAGCGTTCGGTGTTTCCATTGACCGTAATTACTCCTCGAGGGCTTGGCATCTTGAGCTTAAGGTATGCGTAATGCGGTACCGCATTCAACTTAGCGAATGCGGTTCGCCCGAGCAGTGCATGATAGCCACTGCGAAACGGGACTATGTCGAAGATTAACTCCTCGCTTCGGAAATTATCCAGTGATCCAAAGACCACTTCAAGTGTGACTGAGCCTGTACAGTTGGCCTCTACACCTGGTATTACGCCTTTAAAGGTCGTTTTGGTGGGCTTAATCCTCGAGGGATCTATGCCCATTTTCCGCACTGTATCCTGGTAAAGCAGGTTTAGGCTGCTGCCGCCGTCCATAAGGATTCTAGTGAGATGAAATCCGTCAATAATTGGGTCTAGAACCAATGCAGCGAATCCACCATGACAGATGCTAGTGGGATGGTCCCTTCGATCAAAGGTGATCGGGCAGGAGGACCATGGGTTGAACTTTGGGGCGACTGGCTCTACCGCGTATACGTCCCTTAACGCACGCTTCCGCTCCCATTTGGGGACATGGCTTGCGTATATCATGTTCACCGTCCGCACTTGTGGGGGAAAACCCTTCGGTCCACTGTTGTTCGGCGGCCGGGGCTCCTCGTCGTCATCGCTATGCAGCCCCTTGTCTTTATTTTTGGCGTTTATCTTGCTTGCCTGCTTGAACACCCAACAATCCCTGTTAGTGTGATTGGCTGGCTTTTCGGAGGTGCCATGTATCTGGCACGAGCGGTCGAGTATTCGGTCCAAACTGGACGGGCCCCTAGGATTCCTTTTGAATGGATTTTTCCGCTGACTGGATTTAGAGCCTCTGAATCCGGCATTAACTGCCGTATCCTCAGCATTGTCGCCGTTAATGCGGCGCTTCTGCTTGTTGCGACGCGACCTGCCACTACTGTCCCTGGTGTCCGAATTATCAGGGTTCTTGGCCATATTGTTGCTACGAGCAAGCCAGCTGTCTTCTCCCGCGCAAAAGCGGGTCATGAGTGTCGTGAGTGCTGCCATAGATTTCGGCTTTTCCTGTCCAAGGTGCCGGGCCAGCCACTCGTCACAGATATTGTGTTTGAAGGCTGCTAGGGCCTCAGCGTCCGGACAGTCAACTATTTGATTTTTCTTTGTTAGGAACCATGTCCAGAATTGCCTGCCGATTCCTCTGGCGGCTGAATTACGTGACTTAGGTCATCGGCGTCTGGGGGTCACACGTAAGTGCCCTGGAAATTCTCGAGGAATGCGGCTTCCAGGTCCTCCCAACAACTGATTGATCCTGTTGGCAAGCTGTTAAGCCAATGCTGAGCTGGTCCTTTAAGCTTGAGTGGGAGGTATTTGATGGCGTGGAAATCATCGCCGCGGGCCATGTGGATATGAAGGAGATAATCCTCGATCCATACCGCAGGATCTGTTATGCCATCATATGATTCGATGTTTACGGGTTTGAAACCCTCGGGGATTTGATGATCCATTATTCCGTCTGTAAAGCAGAGTGGGTGTGCGGTGCCTCTGTACTGGGCTATATCATGATGTAGCTCCAATGAGCCTTGTCTACTGTGTTCGGCCCCGCCGAATTTGTGGCCGGCATGACGGTTACCGTCTCGAGCCGTTGGGCGCCCACGCGATCCGTAGATCGATCTTGTTTGCCTTGCCTTGTCCTCCAACATGTCTCGTAAGTCCGGCGCATATTCCCGTGCCTTGGTACGGGGTGCGGCTTGAGTGGAGGGCCGAGATGCCTCTCTGTCGCGACCACGAGGTGGCCAGTCGGCCGCATCAAGTGCTTCCTCCTCTAATCGCGATAGCATCCTGCGCTTTGTGTAGCTCTTGGAGGGGCGTTCGAGTTTATGCTCTTGGGCCGCAAGGACTTCAGTCCATCTGTCGACTAGCAAATATTGATCAGCTCTAAGCTGTTGCTATTTTTTCTTGAGGCTTCTTGCCGTGGCCATAAGCCTGCGTTGAAAACGCTTTTGCTCGACGGGATCCTCTGGCACGACGAATTCATCGTCGTCGAGGCTTGCCTAGTCTTTGGAGGGAGGCATATAATTATCGTCCTCGACCTCTCTGTCTGCCGCTCTCTCATGAGGGCTGGTTTCTCCATCCTCCTGTGCTAAATCTTGCTGGAGGATTTTTTCTTCAGCGCTTTCTGGAGTATTATTATCTCCCGTGTTGGAATCATCGTGTTTGTTTTGGCGGGATTTTGAGCGGCACCGCTGACGCCGGCGCTTAGGCTGTTTCTTGGAGGGGTCATCCTCCGCTGTTCCATCGCCATCTCCCTCTTTTGGGGTGTCCACCATGTATATGTCATACGATGAGGTGTGAGGGAGTCCTGGATTAGGGGGTGTCCGGGTAGCCGGACTATACCTTCAGCCGGACTCCGGGACTATGAAGATACAGGATTGAAGACTTCGTCCCATGTCCGGATGGGACTTTCCTTGGCGTGGAAGGCAAGCTTGGCGATACGGATATTCAAGATCTCCTACCATTGTAACCGACTTTGTGTAACCCTAACCCTCTCCGGTGTCTATATAAACCGGAGGGTTTTAGTCCGTAGGACAACTTCATCATACAACAATCATACCGTAGGCTAGCTTCTAGGGTTTAGCCTCCTTGATCTCGTGGTATATCTACTCTTGTACTACCCATATCATCAATATTAATCAAGCAGGATGTAGGGTTTTGCCTCCATCAAGAGGGCCCGAACCTGGGTAAAACATCGTGTTCCTTGCCTCCTGTTACCATCCGTCCTAGACACACAGTTCGGGACGCCCTACCCAAGATCCGCCGGTTTTGACACCGACATTGGTGCTTTCATTGATAGGTCCTTTGTGCCGTCGCAATCAGGAAGGATGCCTCTTCCCGTCTTTAAAGACGGCGCCGTTACTAAGGGAGCCTTGGTTGTCGGCCAAACTCTCCGGCTAGGCGGTTTTCTCATGACCGCCTGTTCGGCCGTTGCGCCGACGGTGACCTCTCGGGTCATCAAAAGCAATCTTCACGTCAGCTCGGAGCTTGTCAAGCAGTTAGATCCAATGGAGCTCTCTTCCGTAAACGAGCTCTTGGATCGCATCGCCGCCTTGGGGGTCAGTACGGATTATGACCAGGTTGGGCTTAAACCCGATCTAAGAGAAATTAATTCTCCCCAAGTCACCCATCACGTTGCCATGGTAGAGGCACAGTGCGGCAACTCTTCATCTATCTTAAGGACTAGTTGCGTCCGTATTCCCGATCCCTCCAAGCCGGATACCCACGGAGGGGAGGATGTAACTCAAGACCTAAACTTAGAATCAGGCAACGGGCTAGATTCGCTGGACAACATCCAGGAATCCAAACTTCACAGTTCGGAAACTCCTTGGCCTCTGAGTCTTAGATTGGGTGAAGTTCCGGATTTAATTCCACCCACCCACCCGAACATAAGCGATCTATCCCAAATCAGGCAAAAGCCCGAAGAAACAGTACATCATTACTGGGCAAGGTTCCTCCTGGTCATGAACAGGATAAAGGACTGCCGTGAGGAAGACGCAATCTCAATCTTTTGCAATAATTGCACGGACAAGGGAATCCTCAACGCCACAGGTCGTCGTGATCTTACATGCTTCGCTGACTTGGCGTCCATAGTACAAAAGTACTGTGCGATGGAAAGCGCCCGAAAAACCGAAACTAAATTTTGGGACAATCCGGCCCTGAATAGAAACCTCGTCCGAAATAAAAGGGTGCATTATCATTAGACACCCGGGTTAAAAACCAAAAAACCAAAACCCTCTACAGGGCATGGAACCATACTGGAGGGATGGCTTAATGGACCCTGTAAAATTCATAGTACAGAGGACGCCACACCAACTCATAGCCTTAGAGCATGTTGGATACTCTGGCAGGTGGCCAAAAGGGGCGAAGATCTCCTAATTCCAGAGGCAGCAGAAAGCCACCTCAGGGACTGCAGTACAGTCTTAACAGTCTTCGAGACTTTCGCATCAAATAATATGCAAAAAAGAACACTCCGCAGCCCCACTGAAGTCTATCAAGTAGCAAAAATAAACCCATGGAGTGACACGGCTATTACTTTTAATGCCAGTGATGAACCTAAATTCCGAATAGCTCGAGCACCAGCCGCATTGGTACTCAGTCCTATAGTGGACGGCTTTTGCCTCACCAAGGTACTCATGGACGGAGGCAGCGGATTGAACCTCATTTATGAAGAAACCCTTCAAAAAATGGAAATAGACTGGAACCGCATTGAGTGAAGCAGCACGACCTTTAGAGGAATAATCCCCAGTCGGGAAGCGCGCTGTACAGGAAAAATCACACTAGATGTGGTGTTCGTCATGCCGGATAATTATAGGTCCGAAGAGGTCACAATCCAAGTGGCCCCGTTCAGTAGCGGACACCACGCTCTACTGGGGCGGGAAGCGTTTACAATCTTCCAAGCAATACCCCATTACAGGTACATGAAGCTCAAGATGCCCGGGCCGAACGGAATCATCACTCTCGCTAGTGATCCGGACATAGGACTCCGCTCCGAAAACAAGACAGCCGCATTGGCCCTTGAGGCACTGTCCGAAGCCCTAGCGGCTGCGGAACTGACTATGCTGCGCTCCACGGTAAACAGGGACGATGTGATACTCGACAAAAGATCCAAGTCCACCTCCTTTAAACTAGCGGATGAAATAGTCAAATTCCAGGTCCATCCAACGGACCCCAATAAAATAGCTTCCATCGGGGCACGATTAAACCCCGATGTAGATGCCGCACTGCGAGAATTCCTACAGGAGAACTGGGACATTTTTGCCTGGCACCCTTCAGACATGCCAGGAATCCCACGCAGGCTGGCCGAACACAGCTTAAATATCCTAAAAGGATTCAAACATGTCAAACAAGCCCTTCTGCATTTCTCTGAGCCCAAGAGACAGGCAATGGGAGAGGAGCTAGCCAAACTATTGGAGGCCGGATTCATCAGAGACATAAAACATCCGGACTGGTTAGCAAACTTGGTGATGGTACCAAAGAAGGACAAATCCTGGCGCCTGTGCGTTGACTTCAAAGACCTTAACAAGGCTTGCCCAAAGGATCCCTTCCCCCTCCCCCGCATCGATCAAATTATCGACGCCACTGCAGGACACAATTCATTGTGCTTCCTCGACGCATACTCCGGTTACCATCAAATCAAGATGGCCGAGTCAGACCAAGCTGCAACGGCATTCATCACCCCATACGGCCCATTCTGCTTCAACACAATGCCTTTCGGGCTCAAAAACGCCGGCGCAACATATCAGCGCATGATTCAGACATGTCTGGCAAACCAGATCGGCAAAACAGTAGAGGCATACGTGGATGATGTGGTCGTAAAAACAAGACATGTCGAATCTCTAGTAGACGACTTGAGGCTTACATTTGACAACCTCCGAGCATATGACATCAAGCTAAATCCGTAAAAATGCGTTTTCGGCGTTCCAGCCGGAAAGCTCTTGGGCTTCATTGTATCCGGTAGAGGAATTGAAGCAAATCCAGCCAAGATCCGAGCTTTGTCACAATTGGATATCCCAAAGGACCTCAAACAAATACAAAAATTAACCGGATGCGTGGCGGCTTCATCTCCCATTCGGGAGAAAAGGCGCTACCCCTCTACCGCCTCCTTCGGCGCACCGAACACTTCGAGTGGACGGATGCCGCCACGGCCGGACTCTAGGAAATAAAAGCCATATTGGCCACAAACCCTGTCCTGGCCGCGCCAAACATCGGCGAACCAATGCTATTGTACATTGCAGCAACCCATCAAGTTGTCAGCGCAGTACTCGTCGTCAAGCGGGAAACGGACGGACACGAATTCCCCCTTCAATAGCCGGTTTACTATGTGTCCACGGTCCTCACCCCATGCAAATCACGGTACCCACATTATCAAAAGATTGCATATGCGGTATTCATGGCATCCCGGAAGCTACGACACTACTTTCAAGAGTGTTCAATCACAGTAGCATCGGAAGTACCACTCAACGATATTATAAACAACCGTGACGCAACGGGCCGGATTGCAAAATGGGCCATCGAGCTCCTCCCGTTCGACATAACTTATAGGCCACGGCGAGCTATCAAGTCGCAAGTTTTGGCCGACTTCGTCGCAAAATGGACGGAGGCCGAACTCCCTAAAGAGTACGACACATATTCAAACTAGATCATGCACTTCGACGGCTCCAAAATGTTGGCCGGACTAGGGGCCAGCATCGTTCTGACGTCCCCCACAGGAGACACAGTTCAGTATGTACCCCAGATTATGTACACAGACTCCAACAATGTAGCCGAATATGAGGCCCTTTTACATGGTCTCCGGATGGCAGTATCCATGGACATTAATGCCTAGAGGTGCGTGGGGATTCGAACCTCGCGATATCCCAAATAAATGGAGACTTTGATGCCAAGGATCCAAAAATGGCAGCTTACCGCAACGCCGTCCTCAAAATGTCAGCTCGGTTTGAGGGGCTCGAATTTCACCATATAGCCCGAGAAAACAATAAGGCGGCAGACGTCCTGGCACGCATCGGCGCAAAACGCGATGCGGTCCCCCCCAACATCTTCCTGGAAAGGCTGTTCAAGCCATCCATAGTATGGGAAGGGGAACATGGCAATATTAGCCCGGACCCAACCGCACTGTCCGACGCCGAACAATCTGACATAATCGGAGGCTCTGCCAATGAAATCACAACCTCAGCCCACGTACTAATGGCCGTAATCGCCCCATGGACACAACCATTCCTAGCCTACCTTACTAGGCAGGAACTCCCAGAGGACCAAAATGAGGCACGCCGTATAGTGCGGCGATCTAAAGCCTATAAAGTCCATGAGGGAGAACTTTATAAGAAAAGCACCACCGGAGTCCTTCAAAGGTGCATCTCCGAAGAGGAAGGGAGGAACCTGCTGGCTGAAATTCATGCCGGACTCGGTGGCCATCACGCCGCAGCCAGGTCCCTTGTAAGCAAGGCTTTCCGTACAGGCTTTTATTGGACGACGACCCGGGCGGACGATCAGGACTTGGTCCAACGATGCGTCGGTTGCCAGCTTTTTGCAAACCAAAGCCATGTGCCACCCACCACCCTCCAAACTATCCCCATCACTTGGCCTTTCGCGGTCTGGGGGCTTGACATGGTGCGACCCCTTAAAGGCGGAACCCACAAGAAAAAATACTTACTGGTCATGGTGGATAAATTCACCAAATGGATAGAAGCCAAGCCTGTTAAGAAGGCCAAATCTGGACCTGTGATAGACTTTATATCCGGGGTCATACACCGTTATGGCGTCCCCCACAGCATCATCACCGATAACGGCACGAACTTTACGGCCGATGAGGTAAAACTTTGGTCCAAAAACATGCGCATCAAGCTCGATTATGCTTCCGTCTATCACCCACAAACTAACGGTCAGGTCGAACGTGCAAATGGTCTCATCATGAGCGGCATCAAACCCAGATTAGTGCGGTCCCTCAAGGAATCTAACATGCACTGGGTAGAGGAGCTCGACTCCGTACTCTGGGGGCTGCGGACCACGCCGAATCGCACCACCGGATACACACCATTTTTTATGGTGTACGGCGCAGAGGCAGTCTTGCCCTGCGACATAATTCATGACTCACCTCGAGTGCGCATGTACGAAGAAAGGGAAGCCGAGCTCGATCAGCAGGACAGTTTGGACGCCTTAGAGGAGGAGCGCGACGTGGCAAAAGCCCATTCCGCATTCTATCAACAGCAGGCTCGAAGATATCAAAGCAGAGAAGTGCGGGCCAAAAATTACAACGTTGGTGAATTAGTTCTACGCCTGCCGGACAAGAAAAAGGACAAGCTGAAGCCCAAGTGGGAAGGTCCCTTCACAATCGACCAAGTCCTGACTGGTGGAGCATACCGCCTGCGAGATGCGTCGGATAACCGACTCGAGCCGAACCCATGGAACGCAGCCCGTCTCCGAAGATTCTATGCCTAGCGCCGGACTCTGTGTTTGTCTCCTTCCTCTGTCCATTTTTTACATTTTCTATCTTACATTTCTCCCCTTCCCCTCTTTTCTTTTATAGCCCTTAAAGGCTCCTCAAGTGACGTGCTACTCGCGCTCATTAAACCTGGGGGCTTCTTTAACAGAAGCTTATTTACACGGGCTTCACGCCCACCACATGTGTCAAACTTCCGCATATACGTACCTTTTCTTCACCATTATATGCATTGATATGACTTCAGTTTTAGCCAAGCTGGGTTGCCTGGCTCTTGTGCTTACCCCTACGTTCCCGATTGTTCGGCTAGGTGGTAAAGGGAGCACCTCTGCGATTGTTACTGCCGGATCAGCCGAATGTGTGCATCAGACTGGGTGAAGCCGAAAGCTAGCATGCTTAAGGGAATATTCGGTCGGTGAACTAAAAGATGACCTTTTTTACTTATTTATATATGCCCCCAGATGATTTTCCTGCGTTTGCAGTCCGGACATGCACTTTAGGGCATGCCTCCTAGAGAAAGGAACCCCTAACGGAACTATTCTCTCTGGAAGATGTTTCTTACTAACCATGTAATATAACATAACTAGTTGGGCACTTGTCTGATAAATCACTAATGACCCCTACGCCTGGTCTCCATGCATACCCCGGTTCTTACATAACCGGTAGGGTATTCGGACACACTCCGGACCGTCAGGTCCTGAGGTTGAAGCGAAAAGGTCGAAAACGACAAACGATCTACAATCCGGCTAGAAGGCACTACACATGTCAGTTAAAAATTACATAGTTACTCTGACTAATTGTATTCCTCTTCAATACCATCTAACAGGCTGTCTAACTTACAGTCCTGCTGGGAATACTTTGCAGCCAATTCTACTTGGCCGTACACTAAGCTTACAGGGATCTCCTTCCCGTCAGGCCCCACTGGTCTGACCTCGGCCATGTGCTTTGGGTCAGACTTCGTGTACCCCGTCTTCACCATGGCCCAGGCCTCCCTAGCGCCTTGTCGGCAGGCAGATATCTTCGACAACTGGAAGCACCGCCGAGCTCCCTTAAGCTTCTGCGAAAGCTCTCCAAGGCCCTCGGGCATGGAGTGGGAAGGCCATAAGGCTTGGTCAACGCCTCGCATCGCCTGCCAAAGTCGCTCGTGCAGTTGCGAGAGCTCGGGAAGAAGGTCACCCGTAAAACTGGGCATCTCCTCTGCAGGACGACCCGTTAGCATACCTACAGACATTACTCTGTTATCGACTTCCTCGCCGAACTCTTTTCTTTCAAAGATTCGCTTAAGCACTTACTAAATATGCCGCGTCGAAGCCGCTGATTCTCCTTAGTGGAGTCCGACAGCTGGCCATGAACATCTTTAAGTTCAACGTCCAGCTTGGTGTTCGCGTCCTGAAGATCTTTCTTCTCCGCCTCATCCTTGTCAGCATACTCTCACCGGCCTTTAGCCGGCGTAAGAGTTGTTGCCTCTCCAGATCCAGTCCGGCGCCATCTGCAATATGATTTGTCAGATTTACACCCATGCCGCACTTTGCAAGATACTAATCTTTCGAAGTGTATCTTACCAGAGGGGGTCTCTTTGGGCTCCCCTGCCGCGGCTAGTGCGGCCTCCAGTTGGGCTTTGCACTCTTCCAGCTCTTGGGACAGTACGGTATTCTCTCTGTAAGAACCTGCATAACAAATGATCCTTAAATCATTTACTCTAACTGTTTCAAGTCTCGGGGGCTACTGGTATATATATATAATTACCAAAATTTTCTTACCCGTATGTCTTTTACATATTGCTCCGTGGCTCTAGCTAGACCATTTTGAGCGGCACGGAGGTACGCATCTCCCGAACTAAAGGCATCTAATGCCTCTTGGAAGAAACAAGCGTTGCGAAGAATTGTCCGGCGACGCTTGTGGTTCATGGCACTCTCCACCTCAGAGTTGGTGGCAGACAACCTGTCCACATCCTCCATCGGAGGAGCGTCCGGTGCGCACCTGGTGTTCGCCTCCGCCTCCGGACCAGGCTTTGGAGCCTGGCTGGTGGAGGCGCGGTTGGCAGCCTCTCCGGGTATAGTCCGGCGAGGTCTCTTTGTCCTGAAGAGAGCACAAGTGTTAATATGCCTCGCAGGTGTAACACCTGGGATAAGGGGGCGCGCCATACCTTTGCGCTGACACCTCGGTCCGGACTGCACCTCTTTTCTGCCCACGGGGCCCTGCGGCCCCTCGTTGGCTTGCCGCTGCAGGTTCGGCCTCCCGTCTCAAAAACCTCCCCTGCAAAGCTCGGTTGTAATCAGAAAACTACAAACACGAGAGGGCGGACACCTATTCGGGGTACTGGGACTTCGATCTTAGTTACCTGGGAGGCCGGGATTAGCCCTGGGTAATCGGCCGTAATGGCCACCAGGGCGTTGTCCTTGCTCAATTGATGGAACACTCCATCAATCAGCTCCACAGATATGTTCGGATCCTCTTGAGAGGCCGGGTCGAGGGACCTTCCTGGGTCCTCGGGTTGTGGAGGAGGGCTGTTTATTTCCTTAACGGCCCGGCGCAGTTCCTGTGTTGAAGTCGTTAGACTAAATATTTAACAATGGGAATACAAAACGGATGGGCAAGTAAATGCGGCCGCTTACCGAGCTTGGTGGATTATGCATAGAGAATCCACCCTGTGGGTTGACGTGGAGAAATTCCTCCTCTTCTCCCTTATACAAAGTGGACAAGATCTTTAGTAGAGCGGCAGCCGAATCCGGCCCCTTACGGCCGTAGCGGGTGGCATCGTCCTCCCCGTTGAAGTCCCACATGGGGTGGCTTCTATACTGAAGTGGCTGCACCCCCCGCATAATGCATTAGGCCATAACCCCGATCATGGTCAATCCGGAATGGGCTAACAATCTTATTCGGCCCATCAGGTAAATGATGTCCCTGTCACTTTCCTTCTGAGGGCTCCGTGGACGCCAGCTCAGGCACTTCTTTAAGGGAGCACTGTCGAACTCAGGGAGGCCGATCCGAACAGGATCCGGCAGCGGGACGTCCTCTATATAAAACCATTCCGAAGGCCAGTCTTCGAATGCCTTCTTTGGGGTTCCGGATAGATATCCGGTCCCGGCGATGTGCCACACTTCGGCTCCGCCCACTTGATACATTGACCCCTCCTTAGAGCGGGGCACCAGGCAGAATAACCTCTTCCACAACGCGAAATGAGCCTCAACACCCAGGAATAGCTCGCAAAGGGCGACGAAGCCCGCGATATGCAATATCGAGCCGGGCGTGAGATTGTGCAGCTGGAGGCCGTAGAACTCCAGGAGCCTGCGGAGAAATGGATGAATTGGAAATCCAAGTCCTCCTATGAGATAAGGGACGAGGCACACCCGCTCTCCTTTGGAGGGATTGGGGGTGCTCTCCGCTTGCTCTCCGCCATTATAGGTGGCGAGTCCGGCTCAGACGGGGACCATATAGGCCTGAGGGAGAAATCCCTTGGCCTGAAGCGACACTAGCTCGCTATGCGGGATGGAGCACCTCTCCCAGTCTCCAGGTTTAGGACTTGAAGGGCGAGAGGAGGAGCTGCGACGGCTGGCCATGTTGGAATGGACCTTTGCTGGAGGTGCTCTGATAATTACTCGCGGAGAGGAGAAGGTGTGGTTTGGATCTGAATCCCCATCCCATTAAATAGGCGGATCATTTATGCAGCTAGGGGTGTGAATGTAAAAATACCCCGACTTTTCACATTTGTTTGATACATGGAAGACGGCCATTATTGGGCGTGGAATCCATGGTGCGCTACATTATGAAAATCGGACATTATTCAACAGGTACACGGAATTTGGAGAAGAACCCGCCTTGCAATGCGGAAGACAATCTGCGCGCTGGACTCGTCGTCATTGAAGCCTGGTTCGGGGGCTACTGAGGGAGTGCTGGATTAGGGGGTGTCCGGGTAGCCGGACTATACCTTCAGCCGGACTCCAGGACTATGAAGATACAGGATTGAAGACTTCGTCCCGTGTCCGGATGGGACTTTCCTTGCTGTGGAAGGCAAGCTTGGCGTTACAGATATTCAAGATCTCCTACCATTGTAACCGACTTTGTGTAACCCTAACCCACTCCGGTGTCTATATAAACTGGAGGGTTTTAGTCCGTAGGACAACTTCATCATACAACAATCATACCGTAGGCTAGCTTCTAGGGTTTAGCCTCCTTGATCTCATGATAGATCTACTCTTGTACTACCCATATCATCAATATTAATCAAGCAGGACATAGGGTTTTACCTCCATCAAGAGGGCCCGAACCTGGGTAAAACATCGTGTTCCTTGCCTCCTGTTACCATCCGGCCTAGACGCACAGTTCGGGACCCCCTACCCGAGATCCGCCGGTTTTGACACCGACAAGGTGGCTTTCCAGGGCCTAGTAGGTGCTGGTTCTTCATCATCTCCTTCATCGGCGTCCATACCGTCGATGTCCTCGGAGTCGAAGTCGAGCATGTCGGTTAAGTCGTCGACAGTGGCTATAAAGTGGGTGGTGGGTGGGCATTGAATTTCTTCATCGTCCGTACCTCAACCTTGCTGACCGTAGTCCGGCCAGGGCTCTCCTGATAAAGAGAGAGACTTCAGTGACTTCAGGATATCGCCGAAAGGCGAGTGTTGAAAGATGTCCGGGGCAGTGAACTCCATGATCGGCGCCCAATCGGATTCGATCGGTAGGTGCGCGGAGGGTTCGGAGTCCGGAGAGGAGTCCGGCTCCTTGGAGTCACGAGTCTCGCAGAGTACGGGGCTGGTGCTTGGTTCAATCGCCGTCCGGGTCGCAGCCCCCGAGGTGGCGTCCAATGGCTCATCCTCGATCAGCGCAGTTGGCTCCGAATTAAGGGTCGGAGCCGATGCGGGTGCGGCCTCCAGTGCACTGTTCGGCGGCAGAGCTAGATCCTGCTCGTCGTGACAGTGCGGCGCGCTCGGCAGTGGCTCGAATCCGTCGAAGATCAAGTCCCCGCGGATGTCAGCCGTGTAGTTTAAATTTCCAAATCTGACCTGACGGCCAGGGGCGTAGCTTTCGATCTGCTCCAGACGGCCAAGTGAATTAGCCCGCAGTGCGAAGCCGCCGAAGACGAAGATCTGTCCGGGGAGGAAGGTCTCACCCTGGACTGCATTGCTATCGATGATCGTAGGAGCCATCGAGCCTGACAGCGACGACACAGAGGAACTCTCAATGAAAGCACCAATGTCGGTGTCAAAACCGGCGGATCTCGGGTAGGGGGTCCCGAACTGTGCGTCTAGGCCGGATGGTAACAGGAGACAAGGGACACGAAGTTTTACCCAGGTTCGGGCCCTCTCGATGGAGGTAAAACCCTATCTCCGGCTTGATTAATATTGATGATATGGGTAGTATAAGAGTAGATCTACCACGAGATCGAGGAGGCTAAACCCTAGAAGCTAGCCTATGGTATGATTGTTGATGTGTATGTTGTCCTACGGACTAAAACCCTCCGGTTTATATAGACACCGGATAGGGTTAGGGTTACATAGAGTCGGTTACAATGGTAGGAGATCTTCATATCCATATTGCCAAGCTTGCCTTCCACGCCAAGGAAAGTCCCTCCCGGACACGGGACGAAGTCTTCAATCTTGTATCTTCATAGTCCAGGAGTCCGGCTGAAGGTATAGTCCGGCCATCTGGACACCCCCTAATCCAGGACTCCCTCAGTTAGGATTAGTGGAACTGCCGTAATGTGAATGGACGAGACGACTAGGAGCGAACCACCATAGTATTGAAGGACGTGCGGGGACGAGTAGGAGCGAACTGCCAGTGTGCGAATGGCAGGGTAGTGGCTTTCCTTTCTCCCATAATACGGGCTTCCGAGAGCCCTTGGATCTGAGATCGAACGGTTGCATGGCGTGATTCTAGACCTATGGGTGAATATCCTATCCTAGAGGATTATTCTACAAATTTTCAGCAACTTAGCATGCGACCGTTTGATCTCAGATCCAAGGGCTGCCAGCAGCCCGTATCATGGTCGCGCCTACCACGACCGTCGCGTCGCTCGCGCGGTCGCACCCTTGGAGATTTAACACGGTGCGTTAGGCTATGTGATGTTGTCATGTCATACATAGTCATCACTTAGTCACTCATACTACAACAAGGTTGGCTATAAGGTTGGCTATAAGTGTATTTTTTACTCCTCTCTATCTCTTTCTTCGTACTCCCTCCATCCCATAATATAAGAATGTTTTTGACACTAGTGTAGTGCAAAAAACATTCTTATATTATGGGACACAGGGAGTACTAGTATTTATTGCATTTGCCAAGGAGTGACCTCTTCCAATGAAATGGTGTTGCTAAGTTTGCTTCATTTAATAAGCTACAGACTCAAAATTGTCTTTTCACCTAGGTACACGCGCTTAGCATCATTTCTTCCTTGGGTCACCAAACTAGTCTCTCTCTCTTCTTGATTAACTTGCCACATCAGACTTTATGCCTATGTGGCAAGCTTAAGCACTTGTAGGAGCAAGTAAAAGTAAGTACAATAGTGCGCTTTACATGTCATTTTTTCATATGTGGGGGAAAGAGAGGCAAGGAAAAAGTGGAGAAGTAGGCTCTCATGCAAGAGCCAGCCTCTACTACATGGTGGAGCATTGGGAGAGGCACCTGTATGGAGGTGGTCAGGAATCGGGAGACTCACGCCGGTCGTAGCGCCGCAGTTAAAATGATAATGGCAAGTCAAATCACAGGGCCCCACCTGTCCAGCAGTAACTCGCTGTCGAATCACACAGCCCTACGTTTGCAGCAACATACTCCCTCGTCTTCTCGCGTCTCTGTCGAACCGACTAGGCGGAACTTCCCCACCGCCTACCGCGCAGGAAAAGCCCCGCCCTCGACTTTTAAATAGTATAAAGTATACTAATTTTGTATCCATGGATTGCCCCCACGCCATGGAGCAAAGCGTCTAGAAAACGGCGGTACACATGTATGGAGTATACAGCACACCCGTCGCGTTCACGTCGCACCCCAGACGGTCGGTCGGTCTAGCACGCTGCTCTCTGAATGGAATGCGCGTCATATTGCATTTGCACACACATGTGGGACGGCAATTGAGAACCGACCATAGGCACACTCCCCGGCCCCGCAAGTCGGGTGACTTAATAGAAGAGGGAGACGAGCGATAGTACTAGAGAAGTGTTGTACTACGTTGGTGCCTGGACGATCCCTGCAAGACACGGAAGATCAGTTCGTCCATGCATGTGACCAGACTCTAGCAGACACGCCTGGATTGGCTATCGTCTACATATCGTGCAGGATGTCTTGTACATGGCTGTAGTTGTGGTGAGAAATCTAAAAAAAAGGTTTCTTGTCATCTCGCAAAATTAGGTGTCATGTGCTTCGGATCACTGCGAGGGTTAAACAACGACAACTGAGTTGGGCTAGTCATTGGGGGCACATGCACGAACAGTGACTACTCGGCTGCATCTAGGTCAAGCCGGCTATGTTAATTAGGACATCTATCGATGGACCCCTTTTCAATGAGTTTATCTTTAATTTGAGCTTTGTTCCTCATCTAGTTTGTCCGTCGGGATTCATGTTGTCACCTTTGGGCAGTGAGGTTATGATTTCTTGTCATGTGGCATTTTTTCGTGTTATATGTTATAATCCGGCGCTTCATATCAAAATGACGACAACTGCGCCTCCGGGCCACATGCATGAAGACTTCTCGACAGTCATTGACGAGGTCAAGCCGGCTCCAGTAGACAAATGAAAACTAGTACTACTCCACTATATAGGCAGGAGCCTCCGCGCTTGCTTGCTAGTGTTGCTCTCTTCACACTGTCTCGGCCTCTCCAGATCTAAACACCACAGCGGTGGCCACACACACACTCTCTCTCTCCCTGCTCACTTCTGGTCACAGATCCAGCCGGATACTCTCCGACGGGGAAGGTGAGAAGGTGCAACGTTCACGCGGTCATCCTCGGCGACGACTCGTACCCACTGCTGGGCGCGTCCCGATCAGCCTGCCTTGCCGTTCTCTCCCAAGCACCGCTGGCGAGGGAGGGCCTCCGACCCCTTCTTCCTCGCTGCCGTAGTGTGGGCAGATCCGGCCTCCCACCGCCCACCTAGCGACATGTCACACCCTAGCTAGTTCAAGCATTAGAGTGTGCATCATGTTTATTTTCCTCTTAAATTTGAAATGGGGATGACAGAACCCCCAACAACCCCCCGGAAACAACTAGGGTTTACTAAAATTATTTTTAATGAACCTGAAATGCCCTTCTAAAAAGTTCACCCTCTTTGTCTTGGGTTAAAACCTCTCGCAAAATTGGTGCACATTTTTCTAGGTCAACAGAAGGTCATTGAATTAAATCATAAGTATCTGAATTTGGGCATTTAAATGCTATAAAATAAATTAAATGCCCAAATAATTCTGGAAATAAATGTTTGCTGTTGGAAATAATCTAAACAGAGCCCACAATTATTTTCAGGATTTTTGGAAACGTTTTAGTATTTTTAATAAAGCCCAATAGTTGCAATTAAATAGAAAACAGAAACAAATTTACAAAAAAAAAGAGAGAAGGAAGCCACCTGGGCCTTACCTGAGCTGGCCAGCCCACCTGGCTCGGCCCAGCCTACTGGCTTCGCCAGTCGTCGTCGTCCTCGCGCCAGGAGGCAGGGGCGCATGCTCGCCGCGCGCCGGCCAACTCCTGCTTCTGCCGACGTCCTGGAGACGTCCAGGAGTGCCACGCGACCCCCACGTCCCCCGCTCATCCTCTCTCACTCTCCCCCTCGTCACCCTCACTCTCTCCCGCGATGGCCGAGCGCGTACCTCGCCGCTGATCGCCGTAGTTTCCACCACAGCCACTCCCTCGCCCCTCCGACGAGCCCAATCGCTCCGCCTCGTCACACTGGACATCTCCGTCGACTCACGCAAGCTCGGACGACCCCAAGACGACGTGGTGCCCTTCTTCCCCGTCCACGGCCGCCGGACGCCGTCCTTCGATTGGCCGTCTCAAGTCCTCCCCGAGCTCGCTGACCCCCTCTCCGACCCCGCTGTTAGCTCCTCTTCCTTTCTCCCTAGCTTCCGTGCTCGTTCGACCTCCGTAGCCGCCATTCCCACCGCACCCGAGAGCTCCCCGCCGCCGACCATGGCGCCATCATGGCTAGAGCCATAGTGGCTCGAGGCCAAGCTCGTCGTTGTGCTCAGCGCAGCACCAGGAACCCGTAGCCACCACCAGCTCCTTCTCCCATGCACCGTAGCGTCGAATCCATCCACGCCCGAACTCCGGCGACCGCCAAGGTCGCCGCCGGCGTCGTTTCCGGCGTCCCCGTGTCCAACCACTTGCACCACTAGATGTGGCAGCTCCCCAGCTACGTGTAGCACGTCTCCGCCGTCGATTTGGTCACCGGAGGACCAAATCCGAAGCCCTCCGCCATCTCGGGCCTCGCCGGTGTCGAGTCGCCGGCGAGTTTGACCCAGTTTGACTCCTGGGTGGGCCCAGGTAGACCCCCCCTAAGCCTATGACAGGTGGGGTCGGTCTGCTAACTAATTTAGGATTAGTTTTAATTAATTTAATTAAATCAGTCACTGACATGTGGGCCCAGGCCCCACTGAAAGCTAATTAGTGTTAATCTAATCATGTTAATTAGCTGAGAGGCTGATAGAAGGGGCCCACCAGTCAGGTTTGACCTGGGCTGGCGCCTTTGACCTGCTGAGGTCAGCATGACGCAATGCTGATGCAGTAATGCATTTTCTGGATTTATTTTTATTCAGGAATTCCAGAAAATGTTTAAAACTTCTAAAAATCATAGAAATTCAACCGTAACTCCAAATGAAATAATTTATATATGAAAAATTATCAGAAAAATTCAATATATCCATCTGTAATGGTTTCATGCATGACAAAACAAGTTTACCTTGCTGTTTAAGTAGAATAAGGAAATGCACTATTAAGGCCATGTTTAATGAGCTAATATTTGAATCTTTGATTCAAATGAGTTCATTCCTTTCTATTATAAATTGCATTAGGCCAAGACACATTCATATTGCCATGTCATAGCATGCATCATATTGTTGCATATCGTCATGTGTTGATTGTGTTCCGATGTGTTCTTCATGGTAGGTTCTGCCTCCGAGGATATTCACGAGTATCCAACTGAAGGGCAGTATCCCACTACCACTCCATCAGGCAAGCAACCATTGATCATTCCGATACAAACCCATGTTCTCGCTTCTGCTCTTGTTTACTGCATTAAGACAACACGATTCAAACTGCTATGTGCTACGGTAGTTGAACCCTTATCCTCTGCATGACCTGTCATTGCCACAGTAACTAGATGAAACCCACTAGCATGTGTAGGAGTTGATTGAGCCATGTATGTGATTCCTACCTTGCTATGCCTGCTATGATTAGAGTTGTGTCAGGTCTGGTTCATCTGGGTGATGGGCCAGAGTGAAATGCTTATGTCGGTAATGTGAGGGATTGAACATGTTTTGGTAAAGGTATCGATGAGAGGCCATGTAGGAGTACATGGTGGGTTGTTTCATTGAGGCCGTCCCTAAGAACTGAGATCTGTATGTGTGATTTAAGATTCAGCTACTACCATGCATTGGGATCCTTAATTGACCCTCTCGGCTTCTTAACCACCCTAGTACTCTGTCCAGGAGTTGCGACTAGTTTCTGGTGTTTGTAGGTTATGTGTTGGCGGCCGTGCGTAGCGCTGACCCTAGGGGTGGGCTATGTTGCGGTAGATACACCGTGGCCGGGTATGCCGGGCACCCGTTAGGCGTCTCGAGACCCTGTTCACATCGTTCGGGGCCGTATGTGGAAACCTCGGCCGGACTCCCTACCGATGGAACCTGGATAGGCGATAAACCTGGACTAGAGACTTAAGTGTTTATCTAGGCCGTGGCCGACACTCTCGCTGGGCTTCCGCTTGAAGGTTGCCGAGTACATGTCGTGTAAGCGGCGGTAAGTGGTGAAAGCGTGTATGAAGAAGTACACCCCTGAAGGGTATAAAACTATTCGAATAGCCGCGTCCGTGGTAAAGGACTACTTGGTTGCCTATACAGTTCATAGACAAGTTAATGGATACTAATAAAAGACTCAAGATAAGTGTGAGTACCGAGGATGGCCCTCTCATAGGATGACGAGGGAGGATCCCCGGTGGAGTATTGTGTTGGTGAGTAGTGGACTCGTGTGCGAAAACTATTTTACTGGTGAAGTTCCGTAGGATAGCTTAGCCAAGAGTCAAAGCTGGCTTGCTGCATTAACCCCACCACCTTCTTGGGAATAAGCATGTATAGTAGGTTCTGATGCAAGACTTGCTGAGTACCTTTGTACTCATGTTTGCTTAATTACTGTTTTCAGACAACAACACCGCCCCCTCCGATGGGTTCTACGTAGACCTTGACGTCGATGAGTGACTAGCCACCCAGGTGGTGATCCAGGCCATGGAGGGCCCTAAGTAGATAGAAAGGTTCGAGAAGCCTTCTTTCTTTCTAGAGTCTATACTCAGACTAGTTGCTTCCGCACGTGCTTGTATGATTGTATGACTTGAGTGTCGGGTCATGTGACCCCTATCTGTATGGACATGTTATGTATGGCTCTCTGGAGCCTTTAAATAAAGTACTTGAGTTGTAGAGTTTTGTTGTGATGCCATGTTGTATGTACTCATATCGGGCATATTGTGTGTATGATTGAAATGCTTGGTATGAGTGGGATCCGACAATCTAGTTGTTTATCCTTGGCAGCCCTTCTTATGGCGAAATGTAGTCTAGTGTTCCTCGAGCCATAGTAGTCCGCTACAGCCCGGTTCACCGGGGTCCTGCTAGCCCTGCACTACTGCTCAGGACACTTGACTGGTCGGCATGTGTTTCACTTCATTCCTATGTCTGTCCCTTTGGAGAAATGTCACGCGGTGATATCCGGAGTCCTGCCTAGCCTGCTACAGCCCAGGTTCCCCGGAGTCCTGTTAGCCCAGTGCTACAGCCCGAAATCACTCGCTGATGACCGACATGCTCGATGTGATTCATGTATGCCTGTCTCCATAGGACTGTGCCGCTTTGGGTTCACGACTAGCCATGTCGGCCCGGGTTCTCTGTCATATAGATGCTAGCGACACTATCGTATACGTGAGCCAAAAGGCGCAAACGGTCCTGGGCCATGGTAAGGCGACACCCGTGGGATACCGTGCGTGAGGTCGCAAAGTGATATGAGGTGTTACCGGCTAGATCGATGTGATTTGGAATCGGGGTCCTGACACGACATCCCGGCGACCATCAGGTATAACTTCCTTCGAAATCAACCTTGCTCTACTTCCCGAGCTCCTGACGTCGCTGCATTTGTATCTTTTACTATTTCTCAGGCCCCCTCGTAGATAGGATCGATCGGCTGTTCGAAAACCACCTATTTTTTTTACATTTAAGAGGTAAAACTAGTTCATGCACTCGAATCTAGTACTACTTGGTTCAAACAAGGAAGAAAGGGTGTCGGTGAACAAAAAGAGGGGTACACTTTTTGTACCCCTATAACTGTGCACGGGCAGTCTGAGCCACGGGCACCACCACACTGGGCAAGGCAAGGGAGGTGAGCCAAGGTAAGGCCGAAGCTCAGGAGAAGCAGAACGACGCCAAGACCAAGACCACAAAGAGCAAAGGGGACGAAGCGGGCCCCCCTGGCAAGATCCTTGCCGGGAGGCGGTTCTAGCAAGCCCGGCAAGACCCTTGTAGTGGCAGCTCGCCCCACACCTACGGAGTGAGTCACCCTTGAGTCCACTGCCCCCATGGGGCAAGGATTCGGGAGATATCCCCATGGTGGCATGCTGATCTTTGTGAAGGCATTCAAGATCAGATACACCCTTTAGAAGACGATGATCCTTGGCGGGATCCTAGCCAAGGAGGACCACAAGGCCCCCAGCAAGAGCCTAGCCGGGGATGATAGCAGGCGCCACGGCAAGACCCTTGCCGGGGCCCCGGCAAGGCCCTTGCCGAGAACACCCATAGGGCCACCATCAGGCCCACGCCAGTCAAACCTCCACCGCCGTTCGCATGCAGCTGCCAACCCAATCAGCTGGGCAGGCACCTGCGTGGCGGCATGCAGATCTTCGTGGAGACCTACCACTGTGCCACCTCAGCTACCTGCCTGCCTACATGGCACCGCGGGTGCCACTGGCCAGGGCGCGTGTCAACCCGAGAGGGAGCGGCGACGGACGAGACAGGGCTCTCCCCCGTCCCCAATAAAGCAAGGGCAAGACACATTAAATGCACCTTATCATGTAATGCGAGGGATAACCTCGCATCGCTGTTCCCTTTCCACCTCCTGTGTGCCACTGTGGCTACCCCTTTTCCTATAAAAGGAGGCCCGAGGCGACCAGGAGAAGGATTCAGCGTTTTGGAGCTCCTCACGCCCCATAGCTTGCTCAAGAACATAGATATACAATCCACCAAAGAAGGAGTAGGGTTTTACGCATCCCCGCGGCCCGAACCTAGATAAAGGAACCGTGTGCTATCTGTTTGATCCGCTCTTCTCATGACCCCGCGCCCCGCAACTGTAATAGGGATTCTTGTGATCCCATAGGTATCGTTCATCACCAACATCTTTGGTGCGCCAGGTAGGGGGTGCAGTTGTGTGAATCGGCTTTAGCAGTTAGCTCGACGCTTCTTCATCGTCATGGCACCCAAGAAGAAGACGACAGTGGCGGTTGGCCCGTCGGAAGCCGGACATCCCGTCCCGACGCAGGCGAGCAGAGGACCGGTCACAGAAAGGACCCGGGGCGCTGGGAGGCGGCGATGTTCGTGCGCCTGGTAACGGGCCGCACGCCGCCAAATCCAAAGACGGAGCCAGGCCCTCCGCGGGTGGCGCGGGGCCTTCTAAGATCGCTACTGCCCCGCCCGAAGGCGATGCGAGGGCCTCCAAGACTCCCACACCGGCGCCAGCGGCGCGCTTCTCTCAAACGGCGCGCGACGAACGGCGCAATCACGCCGAAGACCACGGGCGTCGCCGCGGGAAGAGCCCCGAGCGCCGCTCCCGGGAGGTAGAAGACCTGCCCGCTCGCCGAGGCGCTGGTGAAGATGGCATGCAACCGCGGGGTCGTGATAGAGCTCCTTCTGACATGGTCAGAAGTCGAAGCGCGTCGCGATCCGTGCAGGTTTCGCTGCCACCAACGCCAGTAGAAGCCCTGGCGCGCGCACAGTTGCTCCTCGATTTACCTCCCACTACGGGGAAACTCGATGAATGGAGAGCCACTATCCGAAGCCTTGTTGCGGTGGCCAACAAAGACGAACCAAGTCCGGTGGAGCCCTCGGGTCGACGCTCCGACGGAGTCCCATGCACCAGTGGCAGGAAAGCCGGCGGTGCCGCGACCACGGTGCACTCGCCTCCTCCTCGCCCAGTACCGCGGACGCCAGCCCATCGCGATGTTGCGGGCGACGAAATCTCCATAGCATCCTCCGACCCGCGGACCCACCGTGACCAGCGCCAAGTCCTTCGGGAACGCGAACATGAAGACGCTCGAACCACTATCGAGCGCCGGCGCGGTGCGCGCCACCAGTCAGACAGGCAAGCAGGGCCCGCTGTGAACCACCGGCACCGAAGAGCCCTGGAGGCCTAGCTTACGAGGTAAGCTGTCCGGCTTTTACCCGTGAGCTGTGGCAGTTCCAGTGGCCCACTCACTGCACCTTCAAACCTGACGTGGGCGAAAAGTACGGCGGCAAGACCCACCCGATGGCTCTTAAAACCAACGCCATGTCATGGTTGATGCACTTGCCGGTAGACTCTATTTCCTCCTGGTCGGATTTGTGCCATGAGTTTGTGGGCGCCTTTACTAGAGCCGCCAAGCCCATGGCCAATCGAGCGACCTGCATGTCATTCCCCATAAGGGAGGCGAGAGTCTCCGCAAGTATATACAGAGGTTCAGCCGGATACAGTACAATATCCCTGATGTTCACCCTGCCGCCATCATCAGCGCGTTCCATCAGAACGTGCGTAATCGCAAGATGCGCGAAGAGCTGGCAATGAACAAGGTGAAAGACCTAGCAGAACTCTATGTTCTTGCTGACAGATGTGCCCGGGCTGAAGAGGGAAGGAAGTACCCCGGCGAAGACGCCGGCATGGAAACCGACTCCTCAGATGAAGATACTGCCGCCCCGGCGAAGAAGGGCCGGCGCCACAACAGGAAGCGCAAAGGTAAAGTTGTGCTTGCCGTCGAGGGATCTGATGACACCGGATCCACCAAGAAAACCAAGGCAGATGACCCCGGCAAGGAAATTGCCGGATGTGTCGCCTACCGGGCCTTGGCGGTTGCTGAGAAGCCAGGAAAATCTCCGACAAGCGATACTGCAAGATCCATCGCACCAAAGGCCACGCTCTCCAAGACTGCCGATAGGTTGAGCTCCTCGCTGAGAAGCAGAGGGCTGAATATGAGAGGCGGGACAAGGAGAAGGGCCAAGACGGTGCTGAGGGGTCCGGCAAGAAGCGTGACGGCCAGGCGGGCCGTCGCGGCAAGGATAAACAACAGGAGAGGCCCGCCCGGGGCCGCGACAAAAAGCCAGAAGATGACGATCACAAAGAGGACGACGAATTCGGCGACCAAGAGTTTCAGAAAGCTACAGAGGCCATGTGCGTTGACGGTGGCGCCTCGCTGCATACTTCTCACCGCCAGCTTAAACAGTGGGCGCGAGAGATTACAGCGGTAGAGCCGTCGTTTGATGCCCAAGGGCCGCTAAAGTGGTCCAGCACACCTATCATTTTTGACACTGAGGATCACCCTGATTGCACTACTGCGGTCGGGTGCTTCCCATTGTTGGTTTCACAAACAATACGCAACCTCAAGGAGACAAAGATGCTAGTCGATGGCGGGGCCGGTCTGAACTTGATCTCGCCTGCCGTGATCGAGAAATTGTAGATTCCTGATGGAGACCTCGAAGAGACGGGCACGTTTCAGGGGGTCAACCCGGGAAGAAGCCAACCTAAGGGAAAGGTCACGCTGCCCGTGCCTTTTGGAAGTGATCTGAACTACAGGACGAAGAGGATCGTGTTTGATGTTGCCAAGATCCCCTTGCCCTACAACGGGATCCTTGGCCGCCCAGCGCTGGCCAAGTTCATGGCGGCGTCACACTATGCCTACAACATCCTGAAGATGCCAGGACCAGTGACATCATCACCATCCCCTCCAATAAGAAAGATGCGCTGATTTGCGCTGACCAACTATACCAGCAAGCAGTTGCAGCAGCTGCCGCCACTAGGGCACTTGCTCCTGCCGCTGGGACCCCGGGAGGGAAGAAGAAGAAGAAGACCGGTGAGACCTTGAACACCCACTCCGGCAAGCGCACCTCTTTGGACGTGCCAGAGAGCTCCACCGGCGGAAACAAGAAGCCCAGGGCCATACCACTGGGAACCAAAAAGGTTTCTGTCCATGAGGACGGCACGGGAGGAGCTTTCACCATAAGCTCCACCCTTGACGACAAATAGGAAGACGTGCTCGTCACCTTCCTGCGGGCGAATGTCGATGTGTTTGCATGGCAAGCTTCCGACATCCCCGCCGTTCCCAGGGAGGTGATTGAGCACCACCTTGCTGTCTGTCCTCATGCGCGGCCTGTCAAGCAGAAGGTCAGAAAGCAAGCTTTGGAACGACAAGAGTTCATCAAAGAGGAGATTCGGAAACTGGAAGTAGCGGGTTTGGTAAGAGGAGTGCTCCATCCAACGTGGTTGGCCAATCCGGTCATAGTGCGCAAGGCTAATGGGAAGTGGAGGCTGTGTATTGATTACACAGATATCAATAAGGCTTGTCCTAAGGACCCCTTCCCGTTGCCGCGCATCGACCAGATTGTTGACTCCACAGCTGGGTGTGATCTGTTGTCATTCCTCGATGCGTACTCCGGCTACCACCAGATCTTCATGACAAGAGAAGACGAAGAGAAGACAGCATTCATCACCCCATGTGGTACGTATTGTTTCATACGGATGCCTTTCAGGCTTAAGAGTGTTGGTTCGACGTTTGCGAGGGCAGTCCAGATTGGTTTTGAACCCCAACTCCATAGAAATATGGAAGCTTATATGGATGACATAGTGGTCAAAACCAAGGACACGGCAACCCTCATACCGGACTTGCAAGAAACATTTGCAAACCTGCGCAAGATCAATCTCAAGATGAACCCTGAGAAGTGCGTCTTTGGCGTCCCGTCCGGCAAGCTTCTCAGGTTCTTTGTGTCACAGCGTGGGATAGAGGCCAATCCGGACAAGATCAAGGCTATAGAGCAGATTGAAGCACCCAATCGAATCAAGGATGTGCGTCGGCTTGCTGGTTGCGTCGCCGCCATGGGCAGATTCATTTCCAAGTCTGCCGAGCGCGCCCTTCCCTTTTTCAAGATCCTGAAAATGTCGGGCCCGATGGAGTGGACACCAGAAGCCAAAGCAGCATTGCAAGATTTGAAGAAGTACCTCTCCTCCGCACCGATACTGGTTGCGCCTAGGCCACAGGAGCCGTTGCTGCTATACCTGGCGGCAACGAACCAAGTGGTCAGCGCCACACTAGTGGCGCAGAGAGAGGTTGGCGACGAGGTAATGGCAGCGACAGAGCCCAACACCACCAATGCAGAGATGACACGGCCAGTTGAAGTGCCGCCGAAGAAGAAAATGATGCAGCACCCGGTCTACTCTGTCAGTTCCCTCCTGCAGGGAGCTAGATCATGGTACTCCGGCGTGCAGAAACTGCTCTTTGGCCTTCTTATGGCCTCGAGGAAGCTGCGTCACTACTTCCAGGCACACGAGATCACTATCGTCACTCGCCTCCCTGTGCAACGGATATTGCACAATCCAGATGCAACGGGAAGAGTTGTGGAATGGGCACTGGAGCTGTCCAGCTTTGGCCTCAAGTTTGAAAGTACTTCGACGATTCAGAGCCGTGTCCTGGCGGATTTCATTGCAGAATGGACCGCAACACCTGACGAAGAAGCCCGAGAGACTGCTCTCCCCGGCAAGGAGGCAAGTTGCAGTTGGATCATGTATTTTGATGGAGCTTTCTCCTTACACGGTGCCAGGGCTGGCGTACTGCTTGTCGCGCCCACCGGAGAGCACCTCAAGTACGTGATCCAGATGCACTTCCCCAGGGAGGTGTCAACAAACAATATGGCAGAGTACGAAGGGCTGCTTGCCGGTCTTAGGATCACGGCGGACCTCGGAATCAAGAAGCTCATCATCAGGGGCGACTCGCAGCTCGTCGTCAAGCAAGTCAACAAGGACTACCAGAGCCCGTTGATGAAGGCCTACGTCGATGAAGTGAGAAAGCTGGAAGAGCGTTTCGACGGTATACAGGCTGAATATGTTCCCCGAGCAGAGAACGATATCGCCGATTACCTGTCAAAACGCGCTGCCCTCAAGCTACCTGTGGAACCAGGTACCTTTGTGCTCTAGCTAACTCAGCCATCCGTTGATCCATCAATAGAGCAGAACTAGAGGAGGAAATCAGGACCCAGCAAGTACTTTCCTGCCGAGCTCCCCGGAGCCGCCGACAAGGATATTGCCAGGGACACTGAGCCCGCCACGGGACGGCTAGCTCCAGCGGAGCGTCAAGCTCTTGCTGTCGAGACAGCCGTTCCTATAGCGGAGGAAATGCCTTTAGTCCTCGCCGTCGAGCCCCAGGCTCCAGCATGGGCACAACATACCGTCCGGTTCCTCCAAACAGGGGAACTTCCTGAAGAGCAGGAAGAAGCGGAAAAAATAGCCTGTCGCTCTACCATGTACCAGTTCGTCGATGACATCCTATACAGAAAGAGGCCGAACGGTGTGAAATTGAAGTGTATCCCTCGGGAGGAAGGACTGGAGCTATTGGCGAAGATACACGGAGGCATATGTGGATCCCACATCGGGTCAAGGGCCCTTGCCGGCAAGGCATTCCGGCAAGGCTTCTTCTAGCCCACCGCCCTCCAGGATGCGATGACACTAGTCACCAGGTGTGAAGCGTGTCAGTTCCATTCAAAGAAGCTTCATCAGCCAGCTCAAGCCCTTCAAACCATTCCTCTCTCCTGGCCCTTCTCGGTCTGGGGGCTCGACATACTGGGCCCTTTCCCCCGCGCTGTCGGGGGCTTTGAGTACTTGTACGTTGCAATCGACAAGTTCACAAAGTGGCCGGAGGTGGAGGCAGTAAGGAAGGTCACAACTCAGTCAGCCGTCAAGTTCTTCAAGGGACTAGTGTGCCGTTTTGGTGTACCCAACAGGATCATCACCGACAACGGTACACAGTTCACGAGCCACACCTTCATGCAATATATCCAAGACCTCGGCAGCAAAGTCTGTTTCGCTTCCGTTGCTCACCCATGGAGCAATGGTCAAGCTGAGAGGGCAAATGCTGAAGTATTGCGAGGATTAAGGACCAAGACCTTTGACAGGCTGCACAAGAGTGGAAGGCGCTGGATTGATGAGTTGCCGATGGTTCTTTGGTCGATCAGGACGACGCCAAATCGAGCCACCGGCCAGACACCCTTTGCCCTGGTATATGGGGCAGAAGCAGTTCTCCCCACTGAACTCATATACGGGTCACCTCGAGTGCTCGCTTATGATGAGCTTGAGAAAGAGCAACTGCGGCAAGATGACGCAATGCTCCTTGAGGAAGATCGTCTTCGGGCGGCTGTGAGAGTAGCACGCTACCAGCAAGCCTTGCGCCGCTACCATAGCGGCAAGGTTCATGCTCGAAGCCTTGAGGAAGGCGACCTTGTTCTTCGGCGCGTTCAACCAGCCAAGAATTCCAACAAGTTGATGCCAAAGTGGGAAGGCCCTTATCGGGTAATACGAGTCACCAGGCCCGGCACAGTCCTCCTGGAGACCGAAGATGCCGTTCCGATGAGTAACTCCTGGAACATTGAGCATCTTCGCAAGTTTTACCCGTGAGGCGGGGCTTGCCGGGCCCCCCGGCAAGCCACCTTTTGTACAAGCATTGCCGAAGATGCATGTAACCCTTTGTACAAAGCCAGGCGCAGACCCTGAGCACAAATAAATGAAGTGCTGGCACCCTAAGTTATAGCATGCATGCTAGGTCGAGTCTCGTCCTTGGTTAGGGTTGATAGTGCTTAGCGGCGACTAACCCCTAGCTTAGAGGTCGAGTGTGCGTCTCTTTGTCTTTCTTTTGTCTTCTTTGGTTCACAGGACACACGGATATCCGTGCCGAACCACTTGGGGAGGAAAATAGAAGAGGGACAGACCAGCATCTAGACCACGGCAAGCCAGTATTGTCAGGGGCTGCAAGAGCAAAGATTCACCCACGGAAAACCAGAGTTGCCGGGGGCTACAGCTTCAGATAAGTTCTTCATCCCTTATCATGCACTCCCTTATGGACTGAGGTATGTGAAACCTCGTTTTTCCTAAAGCTACCGTGCTCCCCTAACTTTAGGCCCTAGGGCTCGTTCCTGGGGCCAGGTTTGGTCGTAGTCGCGGCAGCGAGAGGATGAAACAAAGAGCCTGAACCCACCTCATCCCTGCCTCCACCAAAGGTGTGAGAAAGGTCGAGCGAAGTGGGGATACGGCAATGCCTGTTGCCGGGCAAGGAAATGTTTGTCTTAAAGATATCAAGGATTTACTCCTTGTCGTGGGTTCTACCCACAAACAAATGACCCAGCAAACATCCCTTTTACATTAAAAACATTCCACTCAGGTACAGTCCATAGGGAATGAAAAACATGAATAATGGGATTACAAGTTTTAAATTCAGCTAAGGCCCAAAGGCTTACAAACTAAAAAGAGATAAGGTGCCCGTAATCCCTTTCTTGTCCCTCTCCTCAAGAGGCAGGTCAAGGAGACGAAAAGGGCAAAAGGGGTGCCTAGGAGAGCTACGGGCGGCAGAAGACACCAAGAGAACATCTCGGTGGTCGTCCGAGGGCTGGATGGTGATGGCGGCGCCGAAAGCAGAGCTCGAAGACGAGGCGGCAGGACGTCAGCACGCGTCGAAGGCGTCGGTGCCCACGTACTCCGACTTGACGGCCTTGTCGCCCGCCCTCTTCCTCTTCCGCAGCCTCCCAACGCCAGCCGCCCAAGGAGACGACCCCGAGAAGTTTAGGGAGCCGGTGACGCGGATGATGGGGTCGCCGGTGCCGTGCGGAGTGGCACCCGACGCCTAATCGGACCCGTCATCCTACCGCCTATTACCCTCGTCGTCGCTGCCGCTGTCCTCCTCGTCACTCCCGCCCGAGGAGGAGTCTTCACTATCAGAAGAGCTCTCCACGCAGCACCTTGCATGGGTCCCAAAGCACCCGAAGACCTTGACGGAGAGAAGGCCACCCTCCATCAGCTTAAAATGGAGAGTGATCCCCTCCGTCAAGTGGTGGATATGGGCGAACATCTTCCATCCCCGACGAAGATACATCACGTGAGGGGCGGGGAAGTCGACATGGGCCCGCGTGCAGTTCTGGATCTCTTTTACTATTAATTTGCATTCATCACTATTAATTTACCATGAATTATGATTGGATCTCTTTTACCATGAATTACAATGTCTAGTCAGTCCTTGATCTTTAAAGGTGCTCTGCATTTATGTTTTGCTGTCTTAGAAAGGGCTAGCGAGATACCATCTTGTTATATCATATTATGATTGTTTTGAGAAATTGTTGTCATCCGATATTTATTATTATGGCTTGCTAGTTGATTATGCTATTGATATGAGTAATTATTAGACCTGAGAATTATTGCAACTGTGGTTAGTTATAATCTTTGCTCAAAAGTTGAATGCTAAGCTTGACATATTTACAACAACAAGAGCAAACAGAGCGCAGCTGTCATTTGCATTCATCACTATTAATTTACCATGAATTATGATTGGATCTCTTTTACCATGAATTACAATGTCTAGTCAGTCCTTGATCTTTAAAGGTGCTCTGCATTTATGTTTTGCTGTCTTAGAAAGGGCTAGCGAGATACCATCTTGTTATATCATATTATGATTGTTTTGAGAAATTGTTGTCATCCGATATTTATTATTATGGCTTGCTAGTTGATTATGCTATTGATATGAGTAATTATTAGACCTGAGAATTATTGCAACTGTGGTTAGTTATAATCTTTGCTCAAAAGTTGAATGCTAAGCTTGATATATTTACAACAACAAGATGCGGGTTGAGATGGAGGGAGTTGTCGGAGCACAACGAGACAAAGATATATATTAAATATTTCGGGCTAACAAGGCGCGGGATGAAGGAGGGAGTTTCGCATCACGATAGACAGAGACGCTAGCTTGAATTGTCGGCATAACAAGGCGCGGCTTGAAATTTCGAAAGAACAAGCTTAACGTGTACCTAAAAAAAGACAATTTGCACCTCAACACGCACAACACACACAAACACCATTTAGACTAGAGTAAGGTACACGTGCATTGCACGCATGAGATTTGGCAACCAAATTATGAATAAATACCACATTATAGCATGCAAGCTTTGAGTCATATATGCATGATGTAGATGTTCGTTTAATTCTTATAGCTCATTTCATTCAAAATCATCTAGTTTTTATAAGAAAACTAATATATTTTAAGAATCATGGAATTGTGCGTCATAAGACATAAAGTAAAAACAAATAATGGCAAATCATGTAGAAAAACATTTGGGCAATTCTGATACGGAAAATTCTAGAACAAATAAGAAGTGCTTGTGTTTTGATGTTTGTGCATTATGCTTAAGTTCAACCATGGAGTCTTCTAGATTATACATGTGGCGAAATCTGGTGGAATCTAGATGATATCCAACGCCGAGTAGTGCTCAAATTTGCCATATTTGCACCATCGGATTCGCCTCATCCAACGACCATCTTTCGAAGTTAAAGTTACCCACACACAATATAAAAAATATAAAATATAATATATATATATATATAGGGGTATAGATATAGATATGTGATGCGAAAGTCGCCCATCATCTCCAATTAGAATAGTGTGTCCATGCACGGATGCGACGTGCCTAATGATGTCTGCCATCGGTATATCAAATTCAAATCAGTCTCACCTTGTTCAATGTATATACATTACAACATGCTCATTTCCAAACCACACAGCGCAGAACTCCGTTATATTCATGCATGCATGGGTTTCAAACATCAGGATCTCTTATTCAAATATTTGAATTCAACTTTACATTGATTATGACCTCACCTATTCTTTTACACCCACACAATAGTCTTCTCTTTATAATTTTACCACTAACTTTCTCTCGTGCATGCATGCACACACACTACCAGTCGGCATTATCCATCACATGCATGCAATCTTTTTCTTCAAGTCGGTCTCCCATGAAGGCACACACCCACACACATCCCCCTTTCCATCATATCGGGCATTCTTTGTCTCTCACACGTGCATGCGCAACGATCGATGTTCCTCTATGTATGTGTGTATATAGCTAGGTCTTTCATAGTTTTCCACACAAACCGATCAATCGATATATCTAGTGAGGTATCACCCTCTTTCCCACGTCCACATCGATCAATCTATACCTCTCTATATAGGATTAACATATATAGCTAATACACCCACATTAATTATATATCCAACGTCCCCCTCTCATCATCCATGCCTTCTGCTTCATCTCTCAGACGCGTGCACAATGGCGAAGACAGGGGGCAGTAAGGGCCCTGCCCCCCTCCCCCCCTAACATCACTATATATCGAGGCTAATATGAATGTGATCATTAGACAATTGCTGATAAAAATGGTTTAAGTTCATGAATTGA